>NW_016158410.1:0-36276 GCF_001687245.7 Rhagoletis zephyria | reverse complement strand
CGCCCCATTTTAAAATTCTTGCGATATATCTGGGCTCTCAACTGTAGTTAATCTTTTGGTGGAAATGGGCTATTAGGCGGTTACTGAACCAATCAAGAAACAGAATAGTCATTCGTAAAAATATTACGAAATAAGGGATGCAAGTTGAGTTGTTGGAACTGCATCAGGATTGATTTCACTCGATTTGAAATGCAGGGCGCAAACCTTGGATGATGTAGTCAGTTGAACACCACGCATTTATCGATTCCCTTTTCTGTATCTGGCATTTTTACGAAATTTTTTGTTTGTTGCTCTTTATTTTCTAAAACAATTTATTTTTGGAATAACAATGAAACAAATTGTAAATTCATTTATAATGTTACAACTGGCAAATGGGTTAATGCAATGACAAATATGTTGGCAAATAAGCGTATCGAAAATAAATATGTCATATATTGATTTCACTTTGTTTATTACACTATGCTCTGTCCCAAGTGTAAACGAAAACAGAATTTGGCGTTCATGTAGCAGCACTCTTAAATTTATAAGAATATATAGTTGATAAAATTATCAGTTTAGTTGAATTCCATTAATATGAATTTAAATATCAGTACTGAAACGCTGAAATATAACCAAAGCATTTAATTATAAAATGTAGAAAATTACCCTTGACACATTTTAGCACATGATAGTTGAAATTTCAAATTACGTTTGGTCGAAGGCGGAAATTTAAAAGTAGTATCCGGTGCTTCTTACTTTTTGCTTTCGCTTGCTTGCACTTAATATGAACATTTACCCCCTTCGAGTTGTATTCTCCATTTTCCAATACGCGTTACCTGCAATTAAGGCTTGGTGGAAATGAACTCTTACTCTGGAATCAGGTGCACTACGTTCCTCAGCGCCGGTGGGTCTTCATTTTTCGCTACTTGACACTCGTCAGATGAATTTTCGGCTGTCACTGTAATTTGTGCAAATTCGGCAGCCGGAGGGCAGAAGTTTTTACTTTCTAATAATTTATTACTTTTACAGAATGCTTTCGAAACGTAGCACTTTATGTTTGATAAATTAATTGTATCTCAAAATTGGGTCTGTAACGCCGCGTTCACGTTGAAACTCTAAATGTTATTGAGCATGCAAAATATTGAAAGATCCATTTGAGTCCAATTATTTTTACCATTTCGAAAGCTTCGAAAACCTAAAAATTCAAACCAAAGATATGGATATAGTACATATGTAGAAGTACGGGAAGTAAGGGTTATGTTAGTTCCAAGTCGAATTCGTACAAGGTGGTGTTGGCAGAGCATCTAGATGAGAGCCCATGACCAAACAACTAATCATACTTTAGATGGATAGAAAATTTTTGTGATCTTGGCTTTGTTAATATATAAATCGATATCCCGCGGGCCGGCTGCTGAACAGCGGTCTTGATTATGCGTTTTTATCTATTAAAGATGTCAGTAAAAACCGATTACTCAACATACTTCATATGACTTGAAATGTCGATATGATTTTATTTTCAGTATAAAGAAAATGTATTCAAAGTTGCCTGCTAATTCTTAATGGTCTTAAAGTACTCACACCCATGTTGAAATAGCATTGTTGAAAGTATAAGTCAACATACGGCAGATGGGCTGTCCTTTTTACAGCACATTATAACTAGATGAAATATCTATACAACCAGCCTATTCTGGGGGTCACATCATATGAAAAATGTCAAGAACGTCATCTCCGTGAGTGCGTGCGTGCGAGAGACATGCCATGGCGTATGAGTTATCTATCAACATCAATATTTAGTCCGGCTGAAAGCAAAATTTCAAGTCACGCTTCTAACCTTGTATTCATTCACCTTGGTTTGTTCTTTATCTGCAGATTTTTGCAAATAGAAATAAAAACAATAGATTGGTCCTTACACATATATTAGTGTTTGGCCGAACTTCTCCTCCGATTCGTGGCGTGCGCCTTGATGTTGTCACGCAAAGAGGAGGTACCTACAGTTTTACGCCGACTCCGAACGACGATTGTATTTTAATGAGAAGCTGTTTTTCATAGCAGAAGTACACTCGGAGGTTTGCCATTGCCTGCCAAGGGGCGACCACTGTTAAGAAAAAACCTTTTTTCTAAATTTGTTTGCTATGTTGCTTTGACCAGGGCTTGAACCCAGGTGCTGCGGAGTGCAAGCGCGCACTGCTTACCACTACACCACAGGGGCCGTATTTCGGTAACCGTTCTACCAATTTGTACCAAACTCGGTGTTGTGCTTGCCGCATAAAAGCAAAACGTTGGAAATTATTGAAATCGGACTAAAATTACGGCTACTTTTCATATAACGGTAAATTTCAAAAATGCTAGAAACTTCGGATATTTCGAAATTTAAAGAAGTAACATTATTTGGAATTTTGGAAAATGAGCGCGATACCGCCCACAAATGACTATGTAAGTTTATCTCATTATGTCTAACTGAACGTTCTATCGAAGATGTTTAAAATAGGTGTAAAACCACCAGTGCTTATTTATTCGAGCATACTTTGTTTGCTTGTGAATTGAGTTGAATGATTTTTTGTCCTTGGGGTATTCATTCACATGTAAATGTGCATCTATAGTTTTTATATCTCTCTCCCACTCAAAAACAAAATCGCCTGTTTTCATTCTAATGCATACATATTAGGGATGTTGCGAATGTGGAATTTTATACATCCGCGGATGCGAATGCGGATTTTTTTGAGTATGCAGATTTGTAGCCCAATATATTATAATAAAGTGAAAGTTTCAAGTAGCTAGCAATTACGGTTGAGTTTTGGCAATTTTTTTTTCACGCAGCCTCTTCCATAAAAAAAATTTTTTTCGAAAATACTTTATATGGGAAAAATGCTAAACATCTTCAACAAAAAAAATCTCAAAAATCAACGCGATTTTTGACTAACTCCGAACTTTCATTTTTTTAAT
Source organism: Rhagoletis zephyria (assembly GCF_001687245.7). Classification (NCBI taxonomy): domain Eukaryota; kingdom Metazoa; phylum Arthropoda; class Insecta; order Diptera; family Tephritidae; genus Rhagoletis; species Rhagoletis zephyria. The sequence goes on along the minus strand of NW_016158410.1, from coordinate 33,354 downwards.
AGAATTTAATGGGTTGCAAAACTGCATAATCAAAAAAATTCTGATTAAAAAGTTGAAAAGTTTGATGAAAATTTGCCGAATTTTCGCGTCTTTTGCACAAAGTTTAGGAAGTATATTTTTATTTTTTTTGTTGTAGAATGAACCATATTTTTATTCGAAATTAGCGGAAAAATATTAGAATGAAAATTGTTGCATATATTGTGAAAAATTTGCTGTGCCAATATTTTGTTCCGGCAGTGTATGTTCTCTTTGACGTACGACTGCGCATTGATAGCTCAGTTACATAGTTTAAGAAATAATATTTTTAAAGTCATTTTTATCAAAGTTGGTAAATATGTCATTTGACCAGTTTTGTTACACAAATACTCCCACGACCACAGGCCAAAGATGTTAGCTAAAATTTTTATTTTGTTTGCCAGATATACGTTTCATCAGTGCACTTGCACAATATTCACATTCGCAAAAGCTCCGCATTGATTATTGCGAATGCGAAAGCGAATGCGAATGTTAAAATTAATGCGGAAGCTCCGCGGTTGCGAATGCGAAAGCGAATATTCGCAACAACCCTGATACATATGTATTTGACTATCAGATGGAAAAATGTATGTAAGCGTCTCAGCACGCTGCACAGTGGGTTGAGAGGGGCAGAAAGTCTTAATTTCGAAATGTGTGAAAATATACAACTAAGTTATTGACTCGATTCTAAACATGTCTACTAACAGATTTTAAAGACTTTTTCTCGAGAAAAACAACTCTAGTAAACAAATAATACAAGAAGTCGGTGTTGTATGAATATAATTTTTACGTACGAATTTTAATACGCATTCAAACAGCTCAGAAACGGCAGTTGAATGATGGATTGTAACTGGATTTGTCTTCATCTTCAATATCAAGTTCAATATTGCAAATCATGTCCTCATAATTTTTTATAGCCCTTAGGGAGTTAAGAACATTTCTGTAATAATATGCTATTTTAGTGTTTTTCTGAGGAGTATAAGTAGCTTGAGGCGCCGGACGGTGGAGGGTGATTGGTACAAAAATACTTTGTACACTTTACTAATAGCAGGACAAATTTCAGCTGCGTCCGCTTGCGTCCATAGACTTAAAGCTTCACTCTGGCAGTTCGGTATAAAAGTTTCAGGAAAAGGTAATAAACGTATCCCGAATTTGCTAAAATTTTATATTTGAACCACTTTCACTAAGGAAATATGAAGTATGAAAACTAGTAAAAATTCGCGAACTGCCACGACCACTACACATGGGGCGGATTTGGTAAAAGTTATCCGATTCCAATGAAATTCGGTATGTAAATTGGTTTAAACTAGCAACACATACATCTGAAATATGGCGAACATCGGTCTACTGCCACGCCCACCAGCTATCCGAATTTTGTATTATAATATGGCAAGGACTAGTAACGATCATGCAAAATACCAAAAATTTAGTGCAAGATCTATGTTTGCATAAAACTAGGAAATATAAAAAATTTGTAGTTTAGCGACCATCCACACCCTCTCTTCCCCACACTAGTGGGCGGGAATGGGAAATACTAATCGATTTTATTAAAATCGATAGGTACCTTACGAACCGAATTTCACTTAAATCGGATAGCATTTTCCATTGCCGCCCACTAGTGTAGAAGGAAGGAGGCGTGGCTGGTCGCCAATCCACACAATTTGTTATATATCTCTCGGTTTTATGCTAAAATAGATCTTGCACCAATTTTAAAATTTTTTGCAGGATCGTTACTAATCCTTGCCATATTAGAATCCAGAATTCCGAGAACTGGTGGGCGTGGCAGTTTACCAATTTTTCCCATCTTTCAGATTTATGTCTTCCTAGGTCACAAATCGAATTTCATTGAAATCGGATAAAATTTACCAAATCCGCTCCCTAGTGTAGTAGGCGTGGCAGTCCGCTAAATTCAACCATTTTTATAAATATCTATTCCTAGGCAATAGTACTCCACGTTGCAATTTTCAGCAAAATCAGAACACATTTACTATTTTTTGCCATATAGAGCTCTTCCACTGTGCGCTGCCTGCATTTACTGCAGAAAAAAAATTGAGGGTGGGAGAGAGGTAGTTTTTCACAGATGGTTCTTCTTCGTGTTTTTTTTTATAAAGACGAAATCCCTTTCTTGGTAATTTTTAGCAGCAGCGTTTACGGCTCGTTAACTGTGCACGCGTTCAACTTAAACCGCAACGTCAAAGTGCCACAATGTTCTCAACACTGCTGCATGATTGCAAGTGTTGCATCGCACAATTGCACTTGCACAAACTCAGCTATTCCACAATTTCCTGTCATTTGTTTGCAAACTTCATCTTTTCGTACCTTTACTTTAGGCGCATATTTAAAAACCATCAATTAAATTACACTTGTTGAGCTTTGTCTTGTTGGCAACTACATGCATGCATATGGTGACCAACACTCCCAGCGACGGGGTGCATGGTGGTTGTAAAATAATTCATTTGCCACAGCAACACGCCAAAATGTCACTTTTTGACTGCGAACCACACACCGCTACGCGAGCGGAGAGAAAATGGGCGAATGGCCAAACAAACTGTTGATTCCTTGCAATTTGTTTTACTGTTGCATGCCGGAAATGATATTACCAGCACACAAGCATACCTAGCTACGCATGTACTACATATGTATGTAGTAGGGATGTTGCGAATGTGGAATTTTAGACATCCGCGGATGCGAATGCGGATGCGGATGTTTAAAAGCTAACATCCGTGGATGCGAATGCGAATGAGGATGTCAAGTATATTTAAGAAATAATTTAGGTGTGTAAATTAGGTGATTTAGGTAAATAAAAAAAGGAAAATGTAGTATTTTGAAATAATGTTTTTTTTTTAATTTAGTATTTGAATTTAAAAATTGGAATTGGGTTAAAGCCTGTTTCTTAAAGTGTCGTAAATCAAACCTGCACCACTAAATAACTACTCGCTCAAGGCGAATAACTTGAAAAACTTGAAACTTGACAAAATTGTAAATTCTCTACAATAACTCCTTTCTGAGAATTGCATCGGCGCTGCAAATGTCGGATGTATCCTCCTGCCTTTCATCTGCACAATCTAGCATCATGAAAAGATCGTTGATTAAACACGGTTATTTTCCATAGAATTCTTCATTCTCATTCTTTCGGTTGTTTCAGAATTTGGAGAACCTGTAACATCATCAGCGATTTTCGATTTTAGTTTTTGTAATTCATTTTTAGTCCTTTCTTCTGTGACTGGTTTGAAAAATGTGTGCTTATGGCGAGGTTGTAGATAGGTGGATATGGCAAATAAAATGTGATTTTCTGGGAATGAAAATTTCGAAGAAAATTCTGTTTGAAAGTCGTGGCTGCCAGCCAAATTAGTTTAAAATCTTGTTATTTTGTCAAAAAGGAACCCCGTTTTTTTATAATAATTTGAATTATTGGAATCACGGATGAAGGTCTCAGATCTGTAATGAATAGGCTCTAATTACTTTTTTTTATTAGCTGAGATCGACTTTTCCTAATTGCAGTAAGTCACAATTACGTACTCACCGTCAGTACCATATCAAATCCGTTTTTTTTTCATTCCATGTGCTCAATGACCTTTGATATTTTGAGGCAAATGAACGCAAATTTTCAACATATCGTTAATANTAATGAATAGGCTCTAATTACTTTTTTTTATTAGCTGAGATCGACTTTTCCTAATTGCAGTAAGTCACAATTACGTACTCACCGTCAGTACCATATCAAATCCGTTTTTTTTTCATTCCATGTGCTCAATGACCTTTGATATTTTGAGGCAAATGAACGCAAATTTTCAACATATCGTTAATATAGTATGGATAGGGCGCATTCCACATTGTGGCTGAAATGCAAAAAAGCCACAACTAACTAAAATCTTGTTACTGCATAAAACGGTGTGAGGACTTATGATTCGATGAAATGCATCATAATCTATCAAACAGTGAATTTTGGATTTATAGTTAGCTACGGCTTTTTGTATTTCAGCGACGAGGTGGGTTACGCCCTTTTCATACTATACTAACGATATATTTCGTTCCAAGACCCACTCCTCAATAGATATTAAATTCGCCTTGAAATGATTCTTATTTGATTTGTGAACTTGGCTGTCATCTTTTTCACATTCAATTTTACTTTTATTTTGCTACGTGTAAATTTTGACAATTATCACAAAAATAAATGTTGTTGTTTTCGAGCACACATAGGAGTATTTGCGTAGTAAAAACAGTGTTTTTCTGCTAAGTCATAAAAGAAAAAAAAATGATTACACTTATGTAGAAAAAAACTAGCGATGCATCCAGTTTTTTAATGTTCATAGTTACATAATTCTTACCTAATGAAAGGTTATCTTTTACCGCGCAAATTGTCGATTCTCGTTATAGCTAGACGTTGAACATTTCTGCTGGAAATACCTATTTCAGGATCTTACTCTTTGACTTTAAATTACAAAAGAGGGGGGATTTAGGGAGACAGTTTTAACGTAGCATCTCCACAGGCCAAAGATATTAGCTAAAATTTTTATTTTGTTTGCCAGATATACGTTTCATCAGTGCACTTGCACAATATTCACATTCGCAAAAGCTCCGCATTGATTATTGCGAATGCGAAAGCGAATGCGAATGTTAAAATTAATGCGGAAGCTCCGCGGTTGCGAATGCGAATGCGAATATTCGCAACAACCCTGGTACATATGCGTACGTATGTATGATTCCATGTTATTATTTCTGGCACAATGCCAAGGTATAGCCGATATGAACGGACTTTGCAACGTTTTTCAATGCAGCGACAACGAGACATTGCAATAAGCCGCCCATTTTTACCAAATCCCTTTTAAACGGCAGGCAGTGAATAAGCTATAAAACTATATTATCGTAGTGAATTCGGGGAAAAACTGTCATGACTTCTCGTATTTAAAAGTATGTATCTTAAACCACTGCAAAGTGTTGCGGTAAAACTAAGTATGCACATGCATACATACATACACAAATGTTTACGAATTAGAGTTGGATTTTTTAGTTCACTTTAAAGATTAGTTCACTACTAGTTCGTTCAGCTTAATGAACCAGCTCTTCTGATTCTTAGTTGGTTCACCTAATTGAAATGGCTCGGTAACAAAAACATATGAAAGATTTCAATAACGACACAATTCAGTCGTATTTCTCCAAAATCACGAAAGAGTGTTTATGGAAATTCGGCAGTGCCTGCAATTAATTTTTTTTCCTTAATTTTGCCTTCGAAATGCGAGTAAATTGCGCTTCGCTTTTCCATCTGGAAGAGAAAGTATTTTGTTAAACAACAAATCCCAATACCTCAACTGAAGTGCTTACTTTTTAACACAAATTGCACTAAACGATGTACAACATTGGAAGTTAAATGAAACAAAAAAAAAGTTCTTTTAGCGTGAATAGGGCTCACCTATTTCTTTATGCCCTTACAACGAAAAACGAGTTCGCAAATGTGTTGTAAAATTACATTTCCATTTTCATTAGGGTGTTGCCACAGAAAAGTTAAGTTCACTTTAATGAAGGAACTGATGAACTAGTTTAATAAAAAGATCTGGCTCTTTTGCTCTTTAGCTTAAAGCTCCCCAAGTCTATTACGAATGTAAATTTGCATATGGGACATTCCACGCCAAACGGACCAAAGCTCTGCCGAAAATTGTAAGGGATAGAAATTAACGTAAATAACGTACATGGCATATGAGTACGGTGACCACATCCGTCCTGTATTATTCGGGACATTCCTCTTTTTTCGTCAGTTGTCCTGGTAATTTATTTATTTCACACGGGACGCCAAATCTTCTGTATTTGTTTTAATGTCCCTTATTTGTCCCGTATTCGGTATTCTGGTGCCTTAATAGCTCATAAATATGACATGCCTATGAACCAGTTTTTATTTTTAAATATGGACGCTTGTGATTCGAATCGAGGAGCACATACGTAGATTGTTTGTGAAGTTATAATTTTGTGTAGAAAAACTGGTTGTTTATGGGTATGAATAGAAATTAACCGTTAATGATTATTTCAAATTTCCAAAAAAACTTTCACTAATAAATATTAAGCTTTTCAAAGGTTTTTCACCGCATTTTACGTTTGATATTCTGTGTGGAGCAAAGCATATTGAATATTCAGTAGCAGTAGATCAGCTAATTTTACTTTTGTCGCGAATTTCGGCTTTAAATTGTCATTTTTGTTTAAATTTGACTCTAGAATTTCAAACTTTGTTTACGTATACGTGTCCAAAATCAACAAGAAAATACACGCAGCTTGCTGTTTTTTCTCGGGTACTATTACCTCCCCAATGTGCCGTGACTACGGCAAAAAAAATTTTTGCTCATTGTATGATGGATTGTCTGCGACATGAGAAACACCAAATCAGAAGGCTACTATGAGAATGTTGTAAAAGTAAAGAAGTTTTCAAAGAACTTTGCAATTCAGCTTGTTCGGGATGCATTGTGCTTGGCCGAAATCCGAGTCTGAAAATAATCCGTTGAATACCACTTGTTTGTAACAAATTTTACGGGGTAAAAATTGCGAGCACAAAGTACAAATTTATGGAAAAATATTCTACAAATGTATGATGTTGCAACTGAATATTTATGTGCTGCGTTCACAAAAGATCCAAAAATATATGCTAAATAAAGATGCTGTTTCAGGGCTAATAAATCGATGATCATTGAAAAAGATTTTCAAAATTATTTTTTGTCCCGTATTCGGCTGCCATAAATATAGTCACCGTACATATGAGTTACCCAGATGAGATGAGAATGTTGCTCATACGCCATGTTCGTTCATACATTTGATTTAAACTTTTCCGTGATAAATGGTAGAGCGAATATGCATCCGCTATTTTGAATATTTATTCGATTTTGAAATTTTTGTACGCTATATTGGGTCCGACATTCGGAATCGGCGACCCCGATGCCCTACGAGTAACGAATTCTAAATAAATCCGGTAAATTTAAAAAAAAAAATCCGCTGTGTTGGTTCCGCCATTTCGAATGTTGAAATTCTGATGGTACAGACGTAGTCAGCGACCCTAAGGACATTCGAATTCATCTTTACATAATAACTGATAACTGTTTTAACAAACCGAATGACAAATTTATTTGCGCGTATACGGGCATGACGTCTTTTAAGGGTCGCAGCTTTTACGTTATACGAAGTTTTAAATTCTTTAAATTTTATTTGATGCACTATAAATTTACGCGTCTTTTGACATGCTTTACCTTAATTTCTTTCCCATAGAATTTTGGGCAGATTTTGGTCCGTTTGACATGGAACGTCCCTTTAACATATGTAAAACATCTAAGTCACCGTTATTCTATTATCGATGCTTAAACGATGGGTTTTGCATTGATTAAATATCACATATGCACTTGCAAATTTGTATTTCAGAGGAGGCGTCAAAATCCTTATTCCTCTGTTGTGGAACTTTGAACCTTGTCAAAAAGTCTCTGGTGGCAGCAGAGGAAAAGGGAGGCCGTCACTGTGATGGAACGAAAGTGGAGAAGGACATGGTTTCACTTGTAATTTCCAATTGGCGATTGTTGGACTCGGCCAAAATCGCTAAGGCGGTTACAAGAGAAGAAATTTTACCACGATAAAGTGCAGGTTTCAAGTGCCTAGAAAATCTTGTTTGACATTTTTTTTTGCTAACGCTGCTTTACATTTTCTTCCATAAAAGTATGGACGAGATTTATTTTATGTATATAGAAGAAAATGCTTAGCACCATCAGCGAAAAGATACTAAAAATCACCCCTAATGTAGACTTGTCTTCCATGAATAAGCACACCACCGACAATCAGCTGCGTTGCTCTTCTAGCTGAGCTTGTTTTAACACTATTAGTTGCCGGTAGAGCTTGGTGCTATCGGTTAAAGTGAAAGTAAATAAGATTTAAAACAAATGGAAAAACAAAAGAAAACTCTCTTGCGGCCAGTAGGCGACAAACTGACAACGAGAAAATAGACATTTAGAGTTGGGATTATGCATATGGATAACGAAAAGTCACCATCGTCAATATTTTTTATTACTATACCTACGGTGATCATCCGTCCTTTATTTTAAAGGACAGTCCTTTATTTTGCCAAAATAAAGGACGCCATTTGTCCTTTATTTCTTAAGCTGTCCTTTAAATTAGCTTTGGATTTTGCAGAGGTAAATTTTTAAACATAGAATATGAAAAAATAAGAGTGTCCATAATAAAACAGAATGAAAACCTAAGGGGAAATTTATGTAACTGAAAAAAAAAATTTAACCAATATTTAGACATTTTCCCAGAAAAATTTATATACTTTGAGTAAAACTCATTGTTGGCAAAAGCACAGGGAAAGTTGTGCCCAGGATCGTGTTGCACGCTAAGTTTTCAGATCCACTGAAAAATAACAATAAACATCCGCTCAATTATGATAAATGCATTGTGGCAGCAAAGGACGGCGAAGTCCTTGATAAGGATTTGGTTTCATTTTTCGGAATCGGTTAAAATCCGGTTACAGCGCCTTTCGAGAAGAGGAACTTGTACAATTTAATAATATAATTAACTGGCAAATATTTTATCTAAATTACCATCATACAAGTTGTATGTTCGTATTCTAAAATCATTAGGAAAAATGTCCTTTATTTTACGTTCGTTAATATGGTCACCGTAACTATACCTTTTGCAGACAATTTTTATAGTCTGTTTTCAACTAATTTAAAACATAAAATGGATATGTCCATGTGGATCAATTTGCATTTTATGCTCGGCCGGGTTGAGAATCGACATCGATTTTTGTAAATAATCGACGTTTAGAGGCAAAATCGAGTGCCCAAAGCATCGATTATTCCTTCCCGATATTTTTTCAACATCGATTTATTGAATCGGCGTTTTTCGTCGATGTTCATGGCGCCAAACTAAAGTGTGACCTCAAAAAATTTTCCACTTTTTACAAGCTTTTATTTAACTTGCTCATCTCGTGGAATTTTCCAGTCAATTTTGAACTAAGTTCCCGACAAGGTAGGGACTTGAAATTCTCAGCATAGTTCCGATAACAATGACAATGCAATTTGAAATATAAATTAATTCCCTAGATGGCTCAGAATTTTAAAATTTAAACCCAATAAACATTGAGACGAACGTTCGAAAATTACTTTCGAAACCTAATATGCATATCGAACTGAGAACGCACTCATAACCAACCTTAGTTTTTCAACGTTCATAGTACTCGCATATTGGAAATACAATCGAAATGGGTTCAAAAGTAAATGAAAACCATAGAACAAGAGAGAAAGTGAAATCCAGCTCATTCTTAGACAATTGCTTTTCTTAAAATTTCAGACCTTTTACTTAAATTAATTTGAATGAATTTTGTCGAGTGAAAGGCCTGGAATTTTATCAAAAAGAAATCGCTTAGTTTTTATCCATATCACTCCCAATCACTCTCTGTCAATAAAATTTCAATTTGGTAATGAGCTGGATATCCAATTCATAGCGAAGGGAAAATACATTGGATAACGGAGGTTCCGTTTTGCTGGAGAATGGCCTAGCTCTCGAATCGAATACTAACCTGTTCCACATTCCATATCGAAGGTGAGACTTGAAAAAAAGATTTGTTTTCTAATCATTTTCGAATTGCTAACCAAGCCCAATGCTCAAATCGTAGTCCTTTAAACGTTTGCTGTGGTCCTCATCAAAAGGGAGGCTTTATTATCTATATACTTATTTCTAAAAGGTATTATTTTTACCCAACGATATCTCTTTTAATATTTTATAAAATTTAACTAATGATATCTCATTTTGAAGGGGAGGAGCTAACGTACCTGCAAGAAATAAACACGTTGTTCAAATTTAGTTATTTATTAAAAAAGAGAGGTTTTAAAAAGCTGAAAGCACTGTATCCGGAAAATGAAGCTCCATATCTTCTATATTACTCCATCTAATTGAATGATTAAAACACTATTTTGAAGGAAAGCTTCACCGGCTGAGGTAGAAAACAAAATTGTTTAATAGGGTTGCCATCCGCTTAAAATTTTAGTGACTTAAGTCTATATCGAGTAAAATATTGCAATGCATTCAGTGAATTCAAGGCATTTCAATACACTTTTAACAAGAAGTAATAATTTTAAAGAAGGTTGTCAACTATTTAAAAATTTAAATCTATATATATATGTAACAAAGTTTTTACCGTTATACCGAGCATAGCTCTAGAATGGATTATTTGCTGTATTTTTTGTTGTGTTTATCTCTACCCAAGGAAAACTGAAAACATTTTCTGAATGGAAAATTCCCAGAAATAGATTTTCCATAGATTTTGTACGCGACATTTTTTTTTACCCTAAACAATTATGTATGTAGGTTAGGTTAGGTTAGACAAGAGTAACTTAATGTTGGAATTCGGATTAAAAATATAAAATCCGTTTTATTATGAGTTTCGTTTTCTTCGAACTGGTTCATTTTTCACTTTTCGTTTCCGTGTATTCACTACGGCCGGTTGAAAAATTTTCGGTCGAATTTGTTTTCGGGCGAAACCCACGATAAGGCTGAATGAGAATATTTGGCGCGTACATTTCTTTTGCGAATATGGTTCGATTGCTTCGAAGATAGTTAGAATTCATCGGCGTTGTACTTCCAGTGTCTGTAAACCATTCGCTGATCAGAACTCAGCCCTATCCTGAGTTTCGCCCGAAAAAAAAATCACCCGAAAATTTTTCATCCACCCATAGTAAATACAACCAAAACCAAAAGGGAAAAGTGAACCGGTTGCGGGAAAATTAAACTCGTGATAAGGCTCACGCAACCGCAATTTACAAAGATTGGCGAGTAGTAGTGCACATCAAAATCCTCAGCAACGCGCCCAAGTAAAAGGCCGATTATGGCAACTTAACTTAATTTAACGGAACGTAGAACTTAGAGAATCAAAATGAAACAGATTTCGACGTGGCATTAAGTTGCGTTAAGTTTCGGCTGTTCAATTAGAAGCAACACCCATTTAACCGAATTTTTAAGAGAGAGCCGTAAGTTACTTTAAGTTGCCATAATCAGACCATTAATCAACAGCTTTAAGTGCTTGCGTCGCGAATTCATGCTCCTTAACAACTGAAATAAAAGCCGAATTCGGATCTGCAACGTACAGTGAGAAGAAGTACCGTGAATGTCCAATTACTTCAACATGCCGCACCGTTGAGTATATCGAAAATGGCAATGGAAGATATGCCTTCTGACGATCCAAAAAACCATAATCAGAGAAGGTAAATGTGCCTCAGGAAGTTGGTTAAAGTATATGTAACAAAATGTTCCATAATAAATGTTGGGCGGGACGAAGCTCGCCGAGTTCAAAAAAACATAATTCTTAAAGTGAAAGTACATAACATCCAAAAGAGTTGAGCTGGTGTATTTGTATGAAGTAAACTACATGAACAAAGCTGCCGGTGACGGTGACGGACAAATTAGCTCAACTTTCAACTTTGCTTATGCGTCTGCGTCAAGTGAAAACTATTCTGTGTTTTGTTTACATATTTGAACTAAAATTTTTTTAGTTTGTGAAAATTTTTGGATTTATTTAAATAAGAAATGTATAATAGGATGGAAGAAAAGTAAAAACGCAATTTTTGCAAAGAGCAGCAGTGAGTTTTTGATTTTACGGGCGCAATGGTGTACGGATAGTGTGTAGCTGGCAATGGTTGTGAGGGTGTCGGTGACGCAATGGATGTTGTGTACTTTCGCTTTTATTCATTTAATTTGTTTTCACATCGTTTGAACTTTTTCATGTTGATACTCATATCAACACAGCTGTTCATTTATATTCAATAAAACTCAAAGCAACATTCATTCAGCTTGAATATAAGTGATTCTTTTGCCGTTTTGAATGTATTCATGCCGATGTCTAATACATATGTATGTATGAACATATACATACATACTTTCTCACAAAGTTGTTCGAACTTCTGTTTGCTTGGTTTTCAGCACTTTCATGCACTCACATTTCAGTCATGGAAGTTAATAACATCAACTATAACAACAAAAACGAAATCATTTCCAAGTAACTGAAATTCCTTTGAAAGTTGTCAACATTGCAACGTTCTTTATTACAACAGAATTTGAAGCGTCCTACGAGTAACCTTACCACTGGACCACAACAAGCAAAATCTAAGCAAAAGCTCACAGCAGCAACCACTACCTGTGCTTTAATGTCGTACCAAAATATGCGTCCTACGCTAGCTTTTTTGTAAGCAAACCCTACGACAGACAGACAAATCTGCCCGCTGTGCAAGCTGTGGGCAACATGCTAATCGAAATATACGAAAATGTCTGTCTAGGCACCGACCACCACTGCTGAATGTCCTTCCTGTATTGCAGTAGGTAAGCGACACTCAAAACCAGTAACAATAACAACTGCAAAGAGGGCATCGCTATACCTTTGGCATGCCACAGACTGCCATCGCTCTACACGCCCCATTGCCACATGGCACATGCCACACGCCATACGCCATACGCCACACTGACCTCGGGTCCGTCCAGGCATGCGAGAGGACCAGTTGGCCAACAAACTTCTCATTCAGTAGAGCGCTCGCCTCAAACGACTGAACACTATATTATTGCATTTCTGCATATTGCATTGTTGCATGTGTTGCACATTAAATCCATCAATGCAATAGCTGCTACCGATGGCTACGCAGATCTTCAACCCACTACCTTATATGTATGTACATACATATGTATATTGCTTACTGTTTTGCCATCTGTCGTCACTTACATATACTTATTGACACTGTTAGTGTAGCTATTGTTGTTGTTGATATTACTGTTTGCATTGCCTCATAGCTGTGGCTCGTATAGCTTGTTGGCGGTTAAGCAAGAGCAGAAAAGTAAAGAGAGTTCATGTGCCACTTCCACGTTCACCGGCTTTAAAATGCTACTGGAATGAACCATAACAAGTGCTCGAAAATAGTTTGTTGTAGCCAGTGGCGGAGCTAGGCATTTTGACACTCGGAGCACAATGTATCATTTGACTTTTCATCGTCATCAAAAGAAGAAAACAATTGGATTGGGTTATTGAGGATAGTATTGAATACAATATAATAAATATTTTATTAGGATTATGATTTTCTATAATAAATTCTCGATGTCAGAGCCAAATCTTGTTTCTTGACTAATTTATTACTGTTGATAACCATCGTTGAGTCCTCAGCTCTTCATTCGGCGTTCCAGGTATTTCCATTAGAGAAAATACGAACTATGAGATAGTAATATATCCAGGTCTTCTAAGTACTCTTACCATTTGCGTGTTTGCGTCGAAACCAAGTTTTATGGAGTTATTTCCCTGAATTATTAACATAGAAATCTTTGTTTTATAACAATCTACGCAAGCATATACTACCAAATCAGTAGCAGATTGATATATATTTCTCCTACAAACATATGTACCTACATACATCTATGATAACATAATCAGCTAAGTCACTCTCAATGGCGCAGTCAACATATGAACTTGTCTCAATAGCTTTGAGCAATAAATGAGAAGATGTCATGCAACTTTGAGTGTGCTCACGTAATTATTAAAGAAATAATCCATAGGAATGAAAGAGTAAGTTGAGAAGGATTTTCCACCTCTTCGCTCCCCCCAAAATCCGCCTCTGGCTGTAGCGATGATTTACTATGAGCTAGCCTCACTGATGTAACCAATTTCGGCTCAAAATTAAAGTAAGAGACTTCTATTGCATATCCTATGGAGTTCACAATCCAGAATCTTGCGAAACCATTTTCCTGCACAGACATGGCTATGTATACATAAAAATGTGCATACTTAAGTACATATCTATACATATATACATTAGAGAGGTCCTTAAATGTAGGGAGCAAATTCTTACGTCAGATTTCCTAAGCCTCACATCACATATAAATTTTGGTCTCGATGGGAGACGGTTAAGACGTGTCGTACAGGGATCAAAGTTCAGATTACCCTATGACAACGTCTTAACCGACTTCAATCGGGACTGAAATTTATATGTGATATTCGACTTTAGTAGTATAGGTTTTCGGCATTAAATGAAAAACAAATTTTTAATTTTTTGAGTCCTTAAAGGCATCTGTGATATCTACGACAGTGGTGTTACCGATTGAAGGGGTGAGACTAAAAAAATCGTTAATTTGATTTTTTAAGGACCACCGTAATATACATATGTGTACATATACGTGGCTTTAATTTCAAAAAATATTTGCGCTTAAGAGTGTGCTCTGCTTTGATAAGCAAGTAGAGAATCTAAGCTTTTCGGGTCCTTTTGTCTTCGACCATGAACGTAAATATGTACATTAGACTGCATCACCAAAAAATGTTGCGGTTTTTCCACCAGGATTACAAAATGTATTATATTTTAAGACGTCCACCAAAATATTTTGGAAAAATATTAAGATTTAAGTGAGCTGGACCGATTTGAAGATACCTCCAAAAATATAGTTTTGTTATGAATAACAATTGTTTCTTAAAGAACTTTTTTGATTTTTTCAGATGACAAAACAGATGAAGCTTAAAAAATCTGCATAAAAATATTTAAAAATCTTTTCAACGGAATCGTAAGTGTGAGATTTTTGATGCTGTTTTTTTACTTTTTTTCAAAGATTGATTTACGAAAAACTTGAATAACAGGGCCAAAACTATTCTGATTTAGACTTGTGGTATGTCAGTTGAAAGGTATTTTCACACTGTTCAAACAAAAAGTCATTCGTGTCCCAATATTTTTTTTTTAATACTAACACATCTTAATTCAACTTTGAATGAAGTTCCTTCATCCTAACTTCCTCTTTCATCCTTTGAATGAGTTTATTTGTAAAGAAATAAAAATGTACAGAAAATACCTTTCCAATGACACCTCTTAAGTCTAAATAGGAAGAGTTTAGGTTCAGTTATTCAAGTTTTTCTTATACCAATCTTTAAAAAAAGTTAAAAAACCGCATCAAAAATCTCATTACGATTCCGTTCATATTTAAAAAAATTTTTTTTTTTTTTCGGAAAATTTTTTAAGCTTAAACCGTTTTGTCATTTGAGAGGACTTTTTCAAAAAAAAATTTTTAAGAAACTATTTTTATTCATAAAAAACTCCATTTTTGGAGGTATTTTCAAATCGGTCCAGCTGACTTAAATCTAAATACTTTTCCGAAATATTATGGTGGAAGTCTTAAAATATAATATATTTTATAATTCCAATGGGAAAATAGTACCGATTTTATTTTGTATGGGGAGTGATGCAGTCTAATGTACATACAAATTAGAGGGCTGCATGAATTTATTCAAACTTCTAGCCAAACAGAGTACAGTAGATTTGAATATTCTACTTCACATAGAAAACACTCAGCGTTTGGAATTTCGTAAGTTATGAACATACATTTTGTTTTAAATTTCCTACCTACAAATGGAAGAATATGAATTGATGATTGAAAAACATTAAAATCATTCAAAGTCATTTCGGTAAAAAATTTTTTCGTATTATAATAGGAGCGC
The DNA here is from genome assembly GCF_001687245.7 of Rhagoletis zephyria. Classification (NCBI taxonomy): domain Eukaryota; kingdom Metazoa; phylum Arthropoda; class Insecta; order Diptera; family Tephritidae; genus Rhagoletis; species Rhagoletis zephyria. The sequence continues at coordinate 17,870 of NW_016158410.1, read as the reverse complement.
AGCAATACATACATACATACATATCGTCATTTAAAGTACAAAACCGCGTATCAACAAAATGCAAAACCGCGTATCAAGATAATGCGAGACCGCGTATGTATGGTAGCATAAATTATTTTCTAGAGAGTACAAACACTCATATTTCAAAATGGATCTCTTTTTAATAGAGCAATCGAATTTCTGGCTAGTATATTTCAGGACGAATGGATTAGGATTGAGCCAATAGCTTGTGTGAGCAAATCCAATTTTTGGCAAAAAATGTCAGTTACGTGGTTTTGCAGAATGACGATACGCGGTAAACATATGTACATAGAAAAAAAAATAAAAAATCTGGATATTCACACAAAAAATTTTCATTTATGTATTTCCATTTAATTTATTTTCACTTTGTTTGAATATTGTTATGTCGACACATATATCGGGACAGGTATTCACTCAAATTAAAAAAAAAAAATGTAAGCCAAAATCATTCCTTCGTTTTGAATATGAGTAGTTCATAAGCCGTTTTGAATGAATTCGTGCAGCCATCTAATACCTATGTATGTATGTATGTACAAATGAATTTTTAAATAATTCTTTCTTTTTGGATATTTCTCACAATGTAATATGTATGTATGAAAATGTCAAACTTGCAAGCAAGGTGACAATGAGAGGGTAAAGTATAGTTGCTAAAAGTAAGTAAATATTTTTATGAATTTATTTATTTATTTCCGACGATTTTAAAGCTGGTTGGCTGAAAATGCTGTATTCGTAATCGCAGTACAGTTGCAACCAGATAAAAATATAGGAAGGTAGAACCGCTGAGAGACACTTTTAACATTTTTGACGCTTTCAAGCATTTTAACTTCGACGTTTACTCACAAACTCACACACATATTCTCATTTCCAATCTCAAGCAACAAAAATTTTGAGCAATTTCATTTTTTCATTTTCAGTTTTATATGATTTTAAAATGCTGGCAAACTTCAAAAAAAAAATCATTTCCGACTAATTGAGAGAACGGTTGTAATGGCAACCCTAATGATATGGCAGCACCAATTCAGCACTCCCAAAAGGTTAGTTTAATTGACAAACTTACGATCAACTTTAGCTAAGCGGTACTTTGGAAAATATGTAAGATTCATTTCGAATTCGAATCTTCAACTTGAACGGACACGCGCTAAAAAATATTTGTTAAAAAAGAACTAAAATTATCTACAACTAAAGAAAGTAGTTTTATTTAAAATCGTAAGTAGTATAAGGGGTGTGTAATTTAATATTTAAAGTTGTTGGTACTTCATCACACGCATAGCGGCAGGTGCACACGAGGGAGCGCCCACATACTGGTTTTACGCCAAGGGCCGACATATTAGACAGCGGCGTTGGATTAGCAGCACGTAAACCTAGATTTTAAGTGGCCATATTAGCCCGAACACAATAAAAACGACGAGCTACGGACCACAACTCGTCGTATTCAATGTGTTCAGAACTTATAAATGAGCGGGCTGGCGGCCCACACGGTCGCTATATTTTTATCATGGTTGTAACCATAACCGATATAGGTACGGTGACCATATTTATGAGAGCCGAATACGGGAAAAAAAATAATTTTGCAAGTTTTTTCCACATTGTTTGCCTGAAACAGTATACCTATAGTAACATCACAAATTTGTAGGATAATTTTCTCTAGATGTTTACCCCGTAAAGTTTCTTTAAAAAAATCGTTAAATTTTAGTATAATAAAGTGCAATTTTAAGTCGGTAAGGCTTACCACTAATTTTTGGCATTTTTTTTTTTTTTGTTGACGGTGTTAAGCATTTTTTTCGTACAAAGTAAGTATGTTCGACCTTTTTTTGAAAGAGAAGCAGCACTTTCCACTCGCACTTTATTGTACTCAATTTTAATGAGTTACAAAACTGCAAACCGAATTTTTTTCTAAAGATTCTAATTAAAAGTTTTGAAATTTTGGCGAAACAGCGCAGAATAAATTTTTTTAGTTTTTTGCACAAAGTTGGAAATTTGGTATTATGTATGTATATGGGTTTTGTTAGGAAAAGAGCTTTACTTTTATAAAATAAAAATATAAACATTAAATAAACTAAGGAAAAATAGCCAAAACTTACTAAAATGTCGAGTCCTAATTTCTATTTTGGCCACTGTAATTATTCCTCGATTCGAATCACAGGCATTCAGATTAGAAAATAATAACTGTTTATAAAAAAATTACGATCATACTTATAACAAGATCACTTAAAACTCGTTCATAGGCATGCCATTTTAATGAGCTGTTAAGGCGTCAGAGCACCGAATACGGGACAAATACGGGACATTAAAAGAAATACAGAACATTTGGCGTCCCGTATAAAATAAATTAATTACCAGGACAATGGGTCAAAAAAGAGGACTGTCCCGTATTATACAGGACGGATGGTCGCCGTAGATATAGGGGAACCAATAATTACTACGGCAAAGATATTTAAACGTACATAGTAGAGCTAGGGTTGCCTTTTCTAAGAAATTTATAGTACTTAAAAAAAAAAAACTAGAAAAAATATAGTACACTTCGAATATATATAGTATTTTATTTAAAAGAAAAAGTAAAAACGATTTTTAAGTGATGGCAAAAGTTCTTCTTGTGAATGCCTAAGTGGAATAGAGACTAGAAATTAATTAATTTTAAGTAAATTTGCACATGAAATTTCGCAATATTTCCACCCATTATCAAAAGAATAATTACAATAAAAATGGCGAAGATTGGGCCGCTATAACCTATAGCCTCCATACAACTGATTGTTCAGATATGAGATTTCTTTTTATAACTTCTCCATTTATGCAGCTAGAAACATGAAATTTCGCAATATTTTCACTCAGTATCAACAGAAAGTTTACAGTGAAATGAACAAATATCGGGTAACCTTTTTATTACCTCCATACAACTGATTGTTCAGATATGGGGTTTTACTGTGAAACTCCTTTATATGGGCAGCTAAAAACCATGAATTTACACAGTCTACTTAGAAAATCTATTCTGTATAAGCTTTATCTCCTATACCACTGATTGTTCAGATACCAGTTTTTTCGATATTCTCATAACTGAACAATCAGTTATATGGGAGATATATGTTATGGTGACCCGATCTTCGCCATTTTTACTGTAAGCATTCTTTTCATAATGAGTGAAATCAGTGCAAAATTTTATGTTTCTATCTACTTAAATGGAGGTTTTATAACGAAAAATCCTATATCTGAACAATCAGTTGTATGGGAGCTATACATTATAGTGACCCGATCTTTGTAATTCTTTAACTGTAAGTATTCTGTTGATAATGGGCGGAAGTATTGTAAATTTCATGTTCCTATCTGCTTAACTGGAGGAGTTATAGCGAAAAATCTCATATCTGAACAATCAGTTGTATGGGAGCTATATGTTATAGTGGCCCGATTATTCCAGTTCCGACAAATGATTAGTGCCTTATAAAAATACGCCCACCTACCAAACTTTATCCGGATATCTCGAAAACTGAGAGACTAGATTGCATACAAACAGACGGGCAGACGGGCATGGCTAAATCGACGAAGCTCGACGTTCTGATCATTTAAGTATACATTTCAATGGGTCTATTTCTCCTAACTGTGGTACTTACAAACAACGGACCAAAGTTGTAATACCATTTCATGCTCATGAAAGGTATAAAAGTAGGGGTATACTTTTTTAGATATAGAACAATCCTAGGGGGTAGAGCATTACAATTCCGACTTTACTGTTTTTGGACCATCCTAGTGTACNCTTATAAAAATACGCCCACCTACCAAACTTTATCCGGATATCTCGAAAACTGAGAGACTAGATTGCATACAAACAGACGGGCAGACGGGCATGGCTAAATCGACGAAGCTCGACGTTCTGATCATTTAAGTATACATTTCAATGGGTCTATTTCTCCTAACTGTGGTACTTACAAACAACGGACCAAAGTTGTAATACCATTTCATGCTCATGAAAGGTATAAAAGTAGGGGTATACTTTTTTAGATATAGAACAATCCTAGGGGGTAGAGCATTACAATTCCGACTTTACTGTTTTTGGACCATCCTAGTGTACATATGCATGCCTTGTAAAACTGTTTTTTAAGTCAAATCTGTGCACATTCGGTGTACACATTAAAAAACTAAGAATAACTGCTATTTTTGATCGAAAAGAATTAAAATCATAGTAATACGGATAAAAATGATAGAAAAAAACAAAATCACAAAATAACGATTAAAAATGATCGAAAAAATAAAAATCATAAAATAACGATTAAAGATGATCGAAAAAATAAAAATCACGAAATAACGATTAAAAATGTTCGAAAAAGTAAAAATCAGAAAATAACGATTAAAAATGATGGAAAAAATAAAAATCATAAAGTAACGATTAAAAATGATCGAAAAAATAAAAATCACGAAATAACGATTAAAAATGTTCGAAAAAGTAAAAATCAGAAAATAACGATTAAAAATGATGGAAAAAATAAAAATCATAAAGTAACGATTAAAAATGATCGAAAAAATACAAATCACAACATAACGATTAAATTTTGATTTTTATTATAAAAATCATAACGGTTACGGTCCCTGGAAAAACTGCTGCAGTACTGTACCTGTTTGCTTTACATGTACAGGGTGTTATGTAAAAGTGATCAATGAGTAAAGGGGTGTGATAGGAAAGTCAAGACGCCCGACAACTTAAAGAGGGGAAGCTGGGACGGTGGGGGAGGAGGGGTTCAATATAAAAGTTTGGAGAGTTGCAGGGTGAAAATAGTTGTCAGTACATTTAGAAAAAATTCTCTACTTAAGGGTAAATTCTAGTAAAAATTCGCAAATACGTTTTTAAGGCAGTAAGATCGTACGATTTTTTCTCACACTACATATATGTATGTATGTATCTCATTACTTTAAACAATCAATTCTTGTAAATATATATGTATATTAGACTTCATCACCCCTCATACAAAAAAAATCGGTACTATTTTTCCATTGGAATTATAAAATCTATTATATTCTAAGACGTCCACCAAAATATTTCGGAAAAATATTAAGATTTAAGTGAGCTGGGCCGATTTAAAAATACCTCCTAAAATGGAGTTTTTTATTAATATAAATAGTTTCTTAAAGATTTTTTTTTTAAATCCCCCCAAATGACAAAACGGTTTAAGCTTAAAATATTTGCATAAGAATATTTTAAAAAAATGTATACAAAATTTTGAACGGAATCGTAATGATGAGATTTTTGATGCTGTTTTTTAACTTTTTTCAAAGATTGGTATAGGAAAAACTTGAATAACTGAACCTAAACTCTTCCGATTTAGACTTAAGAGGTGTCATTGGAAAGGTATTTTCTCACCCTTTTTATTTCTTTGCTAATAAACTCATTCAAAGGATGGAAGAGAAAGGTAGGATGAACGAACGTCATTCAAAGTTGAATTAAGTTGTGTTGGTATTCGAAAAAACAAGATGGGACACGAATGTCGTTTCTACTGATATCCCAGATGTCTACATCAGATAATTTTTGGCGCAGTTATTCAAGTTTTTCGTAAACCAATCTTTGAAAAAAAGTAAAAAAACAGCATCAAAAATCTCATTCTTACGATTCCGTTGAAAAGATTTTAAATAATTTTTAAGCTTAATCTAATTTGTCATCTGAGGTGACTTTTATCAAAAAGTTCCTTAAGAAACTATTTTTATTCATAAAAAACTTCATTTTTGGAGTTTCTTCAAAACGGTCCAGCTCGCTCAAATCTTAATATTTTTCCGAAATATTTTGGTTGACGTCTTAAAATATAATAAATTTTGTAATCCCGGTGGAAAAACCGCAACTTTTTTTGGTGATGCAGTCTAATGTATATATATCCAAAGGTTTTTAGGAGACGACTCGTAACGATTTTGATGGAATTTTGTATTCAGATAATGTTTTTAATCTTAAGGGTATCTGGAGATATTTGTACAAAGTTGCCACTTATTCGAAATTACATATAATTATTAGTTCTAAGAAATTTTGCTTAAATTTAAGCAAAACGGCAACGCTGTATGTGACACTTTAATAAATAATCAATAATAAAGTCTCAACCAAAACCGCCGCATATCGAGTTCCCCTAAAATTTGAAGCCATTCCCCACAAATTTTTGCTATTTAGCCCCCAGGTGGCATCCCTGGTATGTACATTTTTATTTATATACATACATACTATACATATACATATGTAGTACGTATGTTTGTATGTACAGGGCGGTCATACGTCATCGAATAACATACGTAGTTGGTGTCAGGGCGCAAAGGAAGCATATGCATTTAAATTCACATATGCAGGAATATTGTATTACAAGGATGTGAAATTACAATAGCGAAATAGAAAAGTGTAAAAATAAATGCACATACAATAAAATAAAATAATGCGATCACATACCTACATATAAGGAATAAGCATCCGAACAGGCACTGCCTCAGCGAATGCAAGTTGTGGCAACATTTGGTATCCAACAGCTTATGCACCCAATTCATATTGGCCTCTTGTTCGCTAAGCATTTGTCTAACATGATGCCGTAGCTGTCACCAGGGTTGCCACTTTGGTAATTGGCAAAATTGGTAGAAATAATTTGGGTTGGTAAAAGGTAATTTTTTTTCGATTTCGGTAGATTTTTGTTAAAGTATTTTCTTTGAAAAACAAATTAAACTTTTCGTTCCCCCGCTTCATTTATCGTTGCTGAATATCTTTGTTTTATGAATGTTTATATTGCATTAATTTTCGAACGCTTCAATGCACACTTGTTATATACATATGTACATACATACATAGATTACCTTAATTCACAAAGTCCCTAACCAATAAATTTTAAATTTTACAGGAGAAGCAAAAAACATAAAAAAAATATATGTATGTATATCAAAAACAGGTAGAGCTGTTTAAAAATTGCCTGTAACTTTATTGTTTTTGGTTTCACCAATCAATTTTAAAATTAATCAGACTGTTAATATTTAACATTAGACTTTTAATATATCCTACCAAAATCTGTGAAAAACGCAGTTTCGAAAAAAGTGTTGGCTAAGGCCTTTGTGAATTAAGGTAACGATATGAATGTATGTATATCGTTAAAAGGCGAACATATCGTGCTCCATTCAAAACTCATTTCCTTAGCAGCCTTTAATGGACTAAATATTTTAAATAACTCTTTAAATAAAAAGGAAAAATGGACAGGTATGAAATTACACATTATAATTGTTGGCAAAAAATTAAAAAAAAAATCAAAGCAGGATTTAAAAAAAAACATAAAAGACCGGCGGCAAAAAATAAAATAAAAATATCAACGGGAATTTTTAGCTGCATATTGTTGGTTACATGTACTTATATATCCCTGGGCTATAAACTGCATACCCAAAAATTCAGAGTAAAAAGTTCGAAATTTAGACGATAATTTGGGTTTGGTTAAAGCGCAAACAATATTCTTATACAATATTTACTTGAAAAATATTGTTAATATTAAAAAGATCTCACCAAGCGGTTTTGAGTCACTGTACTATTTGTCTATAATAACTCCAGTTGAAGTATTTTCAAATGATGAAGTTTCATCACTTTCGCTTTTGGTTGAAGGAAACCGAGAATAGGCCATTGATATTATATCAAACACCAAATGATTAGTTAAATAAAAAGTACCTTACTAAAAAGTTAAAATTTTTATTGAAGTAACTAAAAAAACAGAGAAAAACTATAGTGTTTATTAAGATAACTAAAAAGTAAATATTTTCAACATTTGGTAGATATTTCTCAAGCGGATGGTACGTATTTTTTTCGACAGTGGCAACCCTGACTATCACTCTCCCTTTCCCTGTTTATTCTCATATGAGGCGCTTAGTATGCACTTGCATTAGCTCGCGCACTTGTCAGCGCCAGGCTGCGTCTTATAACTTTGCAAATAAAAAGCGCATTTTGTCAAAAATTAAGTTGGCTGCATTCGGGCAGATGGAAATATGAGTGCAACTGAATAAAGGCCACTATTTGTCTGCCGGATGTGCTGCTTCGCTAAGGGACTTCCATGTGGCGCATCGCCGTTACCAGTAGACGGCCCCTCAGCTCAACTATGGCGGACTTACATAAGTCGGGAGGATTTGATGGAATTTAAGTTGTCGCCTGTCACCATTCGTATGCGTCCAGATATGCGCATACATATGAATAGATGTAAATATTAACCTAATTAAATACTGAATAGCTAAAGCGCAAAGACCAAATGCAAATCCTTTTGGCAAATGCAAACGGGAGAAGATATGTATGTACGTAGATATGTAGCTAGGATTACTCTGGCCAGGACGTCCGTATCTATGTACCAGGGATGTTGGAAATATTTGCAATCGCATTCGATATGCGAATGATTCGCATCATTTTACACATTCGCTTCCGACTTTCGCAATCGCATGAAATTATACGAATGTTTTGCGAATGCGACTGTGTACATTGTTGAAAAGGCTCTAGGTCTGTCTAATCAGGATGCGGTGCGGACAATAAACGGCTTTTTGCTTCAAGCGCTAAACGGTTAAGTAGTATATCAAGCAAATTGATGGGCCTTCAACAAGTACTGCTTAAAGTCGTATAAGCAACCTAGAAATAATTTTAGATTAGATTTTATAAAGCGAAGGCTCGAAAGTAGAATCTGAAGACATTAAAACATTTTAAATTAAAGCTCAATTGAAGGCCTATTGCAATTGGAATAAGGCAATTGTCGCCTTAAATCATGTCCACTGAGGGGAGAAAATATTAAAATCAATCAGAAACGTAATTGATCTTACTATAAACGTCAACGAAGATACTGTATATTGGTAAATATTCAACTTAATTACGCGCATATTAAAATGACCGCGTTCGTTCTGAAAAAGCATCCGTGAAGTGAATAAAAAAGACAAAAACTAAACAAAAAAATATATAATTTGCATGTTACCTGGCAGTAGAATTCGAACCCTGATCGTCTCTGGATATCAGCAAATTGTGGCAAGCATCTTTGCGCACTCAGCTACAGCCAGACATATGAATGTTTTTTCAAATATTCAATTTGCATCAACACTACAGCACGCGATTTGTACGGATAAACAGCCAGCCAGCAAAGAAACGTTAATTTTGCCGACAGTGCAGTTTAGTTCAATTTTCCGTATCCGAAAACGCATACAAAAACTCCTACAGTTATCGTCAATTTTCATATCCGGAAAACCTTCGAAAACGATGATATCATTTGAAAGCAATAATTGCCCTGTGGGGAAAATCTCTAGTTCTAAACTGGGGCGCTTCTAGTACATTTAGACCCAGTACTGGTTCGCGATAAATCTCTTTTGCATGCAAGCAACTGGCGAATTTAACATGGCGATGTCCTAGGAAGTGTCAATTGCCCCCCGCTGCTTCCCTTTTTCGATAGTTCCGAACTAGTCCTAAATTCTATAGTTCCGAACCAGTTTCAAAATCGACAGACAAAAGCAAAAAGTATCATGATTCTTTAATCTTTTTTGTTCTTCCGTGTGTGCGATTTTAAGTTATTTTGGAAGAAATGTGTTTTCAATTTGAAATTAAATTTGTTTGAATGATTTTAAGAAATGTACGTTTACATACCTTTAGCTGTAGCTGAGTTTGCAGACATGCTCGCTGTTATTTCTTAGATTCCAGACGGTCCCAAGATGTTGAAATGTTAACACAAATTTTTGTTTTGTATTACCAAGCTATGAAAAAGCATCTGCGAAGCGCAGAATAGAAGCGTATTTGAACGAAAAAGCCGCCGAACACATACCTATGCAAAGTAAACAAGCCCCCGCTGCATCCCTTTTTCGATAGTTCCGAACTTGTTCTAAATTCGACAAATAAGATCTAGTTTGTTCTGCATCCCTTTTTCTATAGTTCCAAACCATTTCTAAATTCGTCACTTTAGATATCGATTTCTAGTGAAAAAAAACTGAAAAAATTGGTATTTTAAAAGTACCACTTTTCGCCGATTTTGGAATGGTGGGCATCTAGTTCATTTCGGACTAGTTCCTTTTTGGCGATAAAGACCTAGTACGGAACTAGAAATTTGATTCACTAGTCCGCGGTTTCCCTGCAGGGTGTATTTTATTTGCTTAAGCTAAACCAATGTGCATGCACACGTAGTCGGCAGTGGCTGAGTGTACATGGGAGTGTGCCGCTATTTGTTAGCTTCCAGAAGGTGCCGGGTTCGAATTCCGTCAGGCGCTTCCTAATTTTATTTTATTTCTTTTGAACCATGAAAAACGAAAAATTCAATCGGTCAAATTTCAGAAGAAACAGCCGAAAACGTATCCTTTTCACCACCATTTTTGGTACTTTTTTGTACACACGTTTCTGCCGCACACTTTAGTGGGAAAACGGATCATTAAAGTATCCGGAAATGGAATCGGTAAACGTACAAAAATTCGGTTTTCATCGCCTTTTTTTCCTTTTCGGATCGGTTTTCGGATTTTTTGCTGCCTGGGCATGTACTATGTATGTATGTGTGTGTTGTCACCGCTCTGCATGCATTGGGATTCGTATTAGACTGACCCAATTTTACCCGATGTCATTATTTTTTTGAGACTGATAGCTAAAAACTTTCGAATACTTGTAAAAACTCACCTGACCAATAGAGGTGTCAAACGATCGATAGTCACACCATCGATAATTTTGATAGTTTTCAGAAAAACTATCAATATTCACGATAGTCTCGAAAAAAAACAAAACTTTCGATAGCACTATCGATAGCGCCATCGATAGCGCTAAATCAGTTAGGTTGCTTTGTTTTTACAGGATCATAGTGAAATAGATATTATCTTATTAAAGTTATAATCATTCAATATTAAGTAACTGCTTAGCCAAAATACTTCCCTTTTTAGAAAGTTCAAAAACAAACACAAGTTATACAAACAAAACAGGATTTACGATTAACATATGTATGTATTTTGGCCTAAATGCGTGCATATTTGAATATGGCGTCGGCATCACACTAAAAAAAAAAATTTTAATTCAAATTAAAAAATTCAGGTATTACCAACAATAGGTCGATAGTCTTACTAAACTATCGATATTTTTGATAGTATAAGAAAAAACTATCAGTGAGTATTGATAGTCTAAAAAAATTGAAACTATCGATACTATCGATAGTGCTATCGATAGTTTGACAACTCTACTGACCAAGTCTACTTGCGAAATTCAAATATTAATTAATGCGAGTCTCCGTTTTGTACAATTTTGGGCTCTAATATTTAACAGCGTGTTCAAGATGCCAAGGGTAGATTTTATGGAAAATTTACGTGCACAGAGGCTAAGCATATGTTTTCGAGGTCGTTGAACACGATAGGATCATTTATTTCTCTCTACAATCAAAAATTCTTGAGAAATTGAAGAAAATCTGGGAAAAGAGGGGGAAAAATATAAAATTTTCAATTAATTAATGCTTAAAATTTATTGTTTAGAATTTATTTTTATCAGCCAAAGATACTAAGGATCGTAGACCATTCAAAGGGCTTTAAAACAAAAAAAAATCGGTATAATTTGGTTCAATCGGTGTCAAGATACGAGCAAATTTCTAAAACGGTGATAATGCCAAAAATATTAATGTTCCGGGTAACGGGTTAAATAATGACTCATGAAACCGACTCTGTTAAAGAGACTGAAAGCGAGGGTAAAAATATTCACACTAAACTATTTCAGAAAAATAATTACATATGTATCGATAAAATAGTATTAAATCATTTTTTCACTTATTTTCTTTACTTTTGTTAATTTTGTCTGTAAAATTATATTTCTAAGCAGACTTAATTCATATTTTTTTTCTTGAAGTATTCTAAGATAATCAAAAAAAAGTGTTTCGCCACTTGGTCTTTGCAGTGATTGCCAGCTCAAATTGTGTGGCGATGTCGCAATTCTGTCACAAGAAAGATTCCATATAAAAGTAACCGCTGTGTCGCAAGGTGGCAAATTTCGCAACAAATGTCACATTCGCAATAATTTTGCGTCGTTTCATGAATCCCAATAATATAATTTATGATCCTTTGGAAAAAATCCTGACTACCCTGTAAAAAACTAAAATCGCAGATTTAATAAATACTATGCCCTAATACAGCAGGCAGTATAGTAATACCGCCTTATATAGAAGAGTAAACATTTGTGAAGTAGGCCACCATTTTTTCGAAGGCCGAGCTTTTTTTGTGCAATTATCTGTTTATGCTTCACAACGATAAAAGAAAAATACGAGGTTCACAATTTTGCGAAATTCGAATTATTTTGGAAGTTATAGCTATTAACATTTTTCGAAATTGTTTAGATTTTTATTGTTTTCTCGCGATTGGTAATACCGATTCTGCTCTTATTTTAAACAGTTTAGAATGATGGTGCTTTCTTCCCATTTGTATTTTTTATTTGGAATTTCGAAAAATATTGAAACTTGTATTTTTCTTTAATCGTTTTGAAGCATAAACAGATAATTGCACAAAAAAAGCTGGACCTTCGAAAAAATGGTGGCACACTTCACAAATTTTTACTCGGAGGTAAAATAAGTAAGTTAACAGCACACGCGAACTGCACAAATATTATTCTGGTAACTTTGCCTGCAAGTCGGCACGGGTTGCAAGGTCCGAACTGCATAAAATTTTATTTGAATAGTTTATAAGACAAAACCAATTAAATGAGGGGGTATGCGTTAAAAAAAAAACCTAAGTTTTGTGGGACAGTCTAAGTAGCATATTTTCTGTTTGATTCTCATATAAAGAACGTACCATTTTCTCAGGTTTCAGGGCAGCGGAAAGCAAGAGTTCCCATATAAAAGGGCAAACTTTTTTTTTGAGAAAAGAAAACGCTATAAGTGTGGCAACGTTAAAGGCCCTACAGTCTACATAAGCAGTATTAGGCAAGTTGGTCAACCTTGAGGAAATGAAAACTGTTTACCCAACTTTACGGATTTTTGAAAAAATACAGTCATTTAGTTGGTACCTTGGTGCCTGCTGAGCGCCTTTAAATGGTTAAATAATAAATAATCACCGGCGATAAAAATACTCATTTTATTTTATTTACGGCTAATTAACAAGATAATTAGAAATTTTTTATGGAAAAATGTTTTTGTGAATACTCACTTTTAGCATCCCTTCGTACGCTGTGCATAGATAGCGTATCATATCGATTTCGTTGTAAAGCTCATACACTTCATTATTCCATCATCTGCGGTACCCAATCTAAACATACATACATGTGTATTTTTCTGAGTCTATACCATTTGATTGGAACTGAATTAGAGAATACACACTAGGGTGGTCCAAAAACAGTAAAGTCGGAGTTGTAATGCTCTCACCCCCCAGGATTGCTCTATAACGAAAAAAGTATACCCCATTTTTTTATTTTGAAATCAAAATATATTTAGAGGTGGCTCAAAGCGCTCAACGTTTTCCATGTATTTTTATATGGGAAAAATAAAAATTTTCGTAGAAATTGTATAAAATTCTAGAAAATCAATGACTTCGATCGGAAAACTCTGGTTCTCTTCAGGATACTTTCAATAATAATACCCAATTGCGCATTTAACCATGTTTTAATTCCAAAGTTTTTTTTTTGCGATGAAAAAATGGTTAAATAAACAATTGGGTATTATTATTGGGAATCTCCTTCAGATAAACAGAGTTTTCTGGTAGAAAAATATTAATTTTTAACTATTCTATACCATTTCTACGAAAAGTTGTTTTTTCCCCATATAAATTACATGGACACTTTGGGCGCTTTGAGCGACCTCTAAATATTTTTTGATTTCAAAATAAAAAAATAGGGGTATACTTTTTTTCGATATAGAACAATCCTAGGCGGTGAGTGCATAAAAATTACGACTTTACTTTTTTAAATGCAACTTTGGACCACCCTAATGCACACATAGCAAAGTGTTTCATTCATCTGTAGACTCATTCAGTATTGAATTCTGTTTACTTCAGCATTCTCAGTTTTTCACCTTGCTGTGTGAAACACTTTTTTTTTGGAATGATTGTAGATTAAAAAAATATAATCCACACTACCAGACAAAAGGAAAAAGAATGAAATCGTACTTGTTTATACCATAATTGTTATAACTATCATAATTGTTTATACCAAACGATAGCAAATCATACCACATATCATTTTAGTTATTGTTCAAAGATATATTTATTTATTTATCTAAATATACCAGTGGTGCACACGGGAGTCTCCGGGATCCACTGATCTATACATAGTATAAAGCAGTGATTCCCAAAGTGGTCCAAAGCGGAAGACTCGACGGGGGTCCGCGGTGACGTGAAAAAAAATTTGGGGTTCCATGAGTTGTAAATGGGGATCCAGGAATATTTATCTGGTTTCGATGTAAAGAACCAAAATGGTTGCTTGATAGCCTATTTATTTAACTGCACTGCTGCACTTACCGTCACTTTGTGTTTTCATACGTGGGGAAGCCTTAAAGGCCGACTATGGTGATTTCGTTTCTTACAAAAAATGTTGCCCTCCCCCGGTGCAAAATATGTACGATGTTACACTCAACCCTGCAAAAAGGCCTGTTTTTGCCTTCTTGTCCTTGTATAGCTCACGTATCCCTTAATATTGTCGTTTTAAACAACCATCTGATTTTCAGGGCAACCATCTCCCCTAACAAAGCTTCACAGGGCTGAGAACGTGCCTTTTTTTCCTTACAAGAGTGTGACATTTTAAGAAACGAATACACCCTTTGCCTTTATTTTAGAATCGAATACGAAAAGAGAAAGGGGCAATCAAAAGGCGACAAGTTTTGATAGAAACGAAATCACCATAAAAAGAACCGGATGTTGGTATGACAATGAGTGGGGCGCGGCGAAAATTGCTGGCGGCAGGGATTTAAGTACTTGTGACCTTTCAATGCTACAGAATAGTACGCCACCATTACCTTTGTTGAAGAGATTCTATAATGTTGAGTTCCCTGAGACTGAATGCTGGTTTGATTCCATCGCTGAGACCGGACTCGAATCTTCACTGATGGCTCCAAAACTGACTCTGGGTCACGATCTGGGGTATTTTTCAAGGTTAATGGAGATGAGCTTCACTTTTCTATAGAGGAATATGCTTCGGTCTTCCAGGCTGAGGTAATAGCAATACTCAAAGCCATGGACTACGTGGTAGAACATAGGTGGAGGGGAAGGAGTTTACGTGACTGCAGTGACAACCAAGCTGCACTTAAGGCATTGACCAGCCCTCTATTTAAGTACTTCCAAACTAGTTCGGCAATGCAAGTCTCGACTAAAATACGATGGTGAACATAACGAGTTTGTTTTACTCTGGGTGCCAGGTCACTATGGAGTACCTGGTTATGTGACATCTGATCATTTGGATCAGAGTTGGCTCAGACCAGGCATTCCTCGGTCCGCAACCAGGTTTAGCACTCCCACCTTCGAACACCATCAGAAACTGGGTGAATACTTCGCTAAGAAATGACTGAGAGCCATCGAGGGGATGCAGGTGGGCAAAACTCATGTTGCTTTCAATCTCACAAGGTTTATCTAAGTTTTTACTCTCACTGAGCAGAGGACACTGCAGACAACTTGCTGGACTGCTGACTGGTCACTTCACATGGGACAAACACCTGACTGTGATAGGCGTAAATAATAAGTCCATTTGCCTTGTGCTTCTTGCTTGCTTGGTTATTTGTCATAGATTTTTTTAAACTCGTTCTTTTCTCTATTGTCAGTTTCTGAGTTAAAAGTTTGGCGTAAAAGCTTAGCTGTTTTGATGGTTTAAGTTTCTTGTTTTAAAAATGTGATAAATATTTTTCGCCTCACTTTAAAACTCGGAGCGATAAACATAAAAATTATGCCATTATCACAAATAAACTATTTTACATATACTGCACGTGAAAAGTCATGAGTGAGCCGAACATTTGATGATTTTATGGTGAAGATAATGTAAATAACGCTAGCGCTCGCAGTGCTCTTAAAAAATATAACTCTTCCGAGCGAGAGAGTATTTTGATTATTTACGAGCTCTATTTTTTAAAACCTACGAGTTTTTATAAACAGAACACAATAAAATATTTTACTTTTATTTTGGCCACTCTGAGTTTAGTTTTTGAATTCACCCGCGATGCAAACTTACATTGTTAGATCTAATTCTCACATTTAATTTTGTTACGAGCCTTGGGAATATTTATAAATGTATCAGCAGGGGTTCCACCGAAAAGAGTACATTTTTGAAAGGGGTCTACGAGAAAAGAAAGTTTGGGAGCCCCTGGTATAAAGGAAAGTCGAGATGCTTTGTACGCGGTAATCTCGAAAACTACTAAACGGATTTTGACGAGATTTTATAAGATCCGCACCGTTCGTTGGATTACAAAAGTGAGGTGTCAAATGAAAGGAATTGGCCTCTAGAAAAGCACTAATTATTATTTTTTAATAGGGTTGCCACCTGTTAATGAAATTACTATATTCAATCATAATAAGCGTAGGCATCAGTTCTGCACCGTCACTGCCAAACGAAAAGACTTAGCCTCTACATGTGCAATAATGTATTATTTTACTGAGTATGGTTGACACCTATTAAAAAGTTAAAAGAATTTAGACGTTCGTTGGATTAAAAAATGAGATACCAAATTAAAGGACCTGGCCTTCGCATGTACAAAAGTTTTCATTTTTTGAATAGGGTTCTTCTTCTTATTTGGCGCTGTAACAGCCAAAGCGATTTTGGCCGAGTTTAACAAAGCACGCCAGTCGTTTGTTTTATCTGCCAACTGGCGCCAACTGGAAATGCCAAGCGAAGCCAAATCCTTCTCCACCTGGTCTTTCCATCTCAGTGGGGGCCTCCCTCTTCCTCTGCTACCACCAGCGGGTTCCGAGTTGAATACTTTCAGAGCTGGAGCATCGGTGTCCATTCGAAAGACATGACCAAGCCATCGGAGCCGCTGTATTTTAATTCGATGCACTATGTCCATGTCGCTGTAAAGCTCGTACAGCTCATCGTTCCATCGTCTCGGTACTCGCCGTCGCCAACGCGTGAAAGCCCGTAAATCTTCCGCAAAAATCTTTCTCTCGAATACTCCAAGAGCCGCCTTATCGGATGTTGTCATTGTCCATGCTTCTGCGCCATATACCAGCACGGACATGATGAGTGACTTATAGAGTGTGGTTTTCGTATGTCGAGAGAGGACTTGCCACCTATTTAAAAATTGCTATCTTCTATACATAGTATAAAGGAAAGTCGAGATATTTTGACCACGCTAATCTCGAAAACTGCTGAACGGATTTATACGAGATATTTTAAGTATAATCTGTATCGATAGGAATATTATCTTTAGAACTTTAAATTCTTATANGAAAACTGCTGAACGGATTTATACGAGATATTTTAAGTATAATCTGTATCGATAGGAATATTATCTTTAGAACTTTAAATTCTTATAAGGTTGCACCTGTCTAAAAAAGGTATTAGATCCGCACTGTTCATTGGATTACAACAAATGGGGTGCCAGATAAAAGGGCTCGGCTTTTAGATGTTCAATAATGTATTACTTTTTGAGTAGGGTTGCCACTTCTTAAAAATTATAAGATATTCACTATATGGACTAAAAACTGAGATACCAAGTGAAAGGATTTGGTCTCTACATGTGCAATAAGTTTTTATTTTTTGTTTTAGTTGAGTTGCCACCTATTTACAAATCATGTATGTATAATACGCGAGGGCATTTTTTGTTGATGACATTAGCTTTGCACAGTTCATTCAATTAACCCTAGAACACACACCCGGGTACAAATGTATCCACTTCCAACTTTGAAGTGTTGTACCTTTTGAACCGCTATACCTCTATACCTATACCTATACTTCGGATCTAGGAAGATTATTTAGTTTTGAGTTCAAATTCAAA
>NW_016158409.1:78625-135773 GCF_001687245.7 Rhagoletis zephyria | reverse complement strand
TAAGATTAAAATTAAGATTAAGACTAAGAACAATGTTAATATGAAGAGACTGAGATTGACTAGTGCTGCTAGTTGTGGTTTTTTTCTTGGTTTCACAATAAAAATTGTGGCATACCTTCCCAGCAAATACAGTTTCAGGCGGTTGAGAAAAATGTATTTCTCAATTTGAAATTCATCTGAGGTGGATTTGAAGAAAGATGTCAAGTATCAAACGTTATAAAAATGCGCAGTTAAATCAAAACTTGTAAGAATGAAATTAAGATCAATTGAAAAAAAACAATGAATAAAAAAATTTCAAAGAGAAAGCCCACAAATAGTGGATTTGATGTTTGCGCGGATTGAAAAAGCTGCAGCCCTTCAAGACGAATTTATTATAAATTACTTTATCTTAATTGTTTCTTTTATTATGTACATACATATGTACATCGCGAAGAAAAAATAAATATGAAATATACTTTCCTATTATAAATTTTATTTCCACATTTGAAGTACATTTGATAAATAACCTTTGAAATTGATTTGAGAGTTAACCATATTCTCAAATGGAGATCAAACTCCCCTTTTTATTGAGAAAGCTGTAGATTTCAAATCAATATCAAATAATTTTCAAACGTTTGACATTTGATAAAGGCTTTGATTTCAAATCATTCTCAAATGTATATCAAACCTAATTGTTTGCTGGGTTTAGGCACTTTTCTCAACACGGGCGCCTAAATTAAGTGGCATATAATTTTTTTTTCTTAACTGGCGTGAGAGTTTCAATGGAATTTCGTGGCAATCTTATAAAATGCTAAGAAATCGAAAACATTAAAATATATGGGAAATCTGCTTAGATTTCGGAAGATTTCGCGAAATCTCAGATTGCAGTGCAGTGGGAAATAAGTTGAATATTATGGTTAAAACTAGAATGAGAGCGATTATAAGGGAGAAAAAAGGTGGCTAATAGCAAGAAGTTTCACTTCAATTGCGCATTGGACTCAAACACAACTTGCCCCATACAATACAAAAATTTAGCGCAATTTCTTTTATAGCGCGCAATCAAACAATGGCAGGGTGTGCCAGTCGGTGAGTGAATGACTTAAATGCTGTCATACACAATTCAGATGCATTAAATTATTACTCAACATACATTTAGGCGCAAGTACAGTAATTTTTTTCCTCCACCGTCAGCATACAACTGAAGTTATAAATGCATATTTAAAAGCGACTATCACTCAGTTACAACGACACTTTGTCATATTAAACTTTTACAAAAGCCATGCGCCACGCAGCCAACCAAACTTACTGAATGTTGCCTGCCTACTTATAGGCGCACGCGCGCGCTGGTAGCAGTCACTTATAAACACCTCACACGTACTAATTTATCATTGTTGCTTTACACAAACACCGCACACTGTGTTTGACAAGTGCCCGGAAGCACACACGCACTTTTTTTCTATGGAATATTGTTTAAACCAATGTGTAGCGGTATGGGCACTGGGAGGCCTGCTTTTAGGCGTTTTGCCTTTGGCGCAGCAGAAAAAAAAAAGCATTAAAACTAGCGGTAGCATGGATGTATGCTACAAACAGCGGTGGCACCAACAACAAGCAGCAGCAGCCAGCAGTTGGATGGAATGCACACAAAACCCACAGCTTCGCGCAGACAAAGACAAAGTTTCAACAACTTCATTTCATAAAAAGCTCACAGCCAGATAAAAATTAAAAAAGCTGAAAAGTGAAATGCATACACATACTCATTTTTGCTGATCATGTGTGAGTGTGTATGTATATATGTATATGACACAAATTCCTGAGTATGGAGTAAATAAAAGACGGAGTAGGTTACTGTGTGGGCGTGTGGGCGTGTGGGTGTGTGAGTAGCATATGCAGAGGAGCGTATGCGCGTACTTTTTTCACGCCGTTAAAAATTCAGCATTGCAAACAATTTAAAAAGTTACGTTTGTCAGAAACAAACGGCTGAGAGAAAGAAAAACAAAAACAAAAGCAACAAAAGTTACTTTCATTAAACAGACTTGCACGTTATTACTTTGCGTTGGTTTTTTGTTTCATTTTTTCTCTGTGCGAGTGCTTGATGAGTCGCTCAAAAGTAGACTTCATATATTTAACGCGAACAGCGCAAATTTTTTGCTGAGTTCTTTGCTTTTTTCGCCTTTGGTTTTAAACACTTTTGGCAGCTTACACAGTTTAAAACAATGCAAAAGGCATTAGACCAAATATGCAATCGGCGCCGAAATTCAAAATACTTTGTTGGACATCGTTTGTATGCAACTCTTCAAAGCATACCAATCCTGAACAGATACAGTAAATAATTCAGTAGATTGGCAAAAAAAAACAGATTTTTACCAAAAACACACTGAACACTTTTGTTTTGGCAAACAATGGAAAAAAATGTGAAATATGTATGTTAACCGAGTTTGTAGATTTTTTTTTTTTTACCGCTCAAACTTCGATGCGCCTCAAAGTATGCTAAAAATCCTTAATAAAATTTTGTAAATTGGTTTGAGATTACATTGCAAAAATGTAGTGATTCAGCATAAAAATAAACATATAAATTTGCTGCCAGCATTGTGTGCCGTGAATTACGCAATTTCCAGCAGATGTTGGTAAAATCGCCTGATTTTAGTAAAGAAAGTTTGAAAAAAATTACGCCTAAAAGGGATGTATGGAATATTATATATTATTGAAAAAATTCTTTTGAGATTAAGCGCCCGATAGTGTTATGATAAAGTATGAAAATGTGTTTTCTTTTTCTTGCCGAAATTTATTTACGCCTAAAAATATGGAATTTTAATATTTAATTTCTCCCTTCCAGCGAGACTCAGCATCGACTTTACAGGTTCGTAGACAAGTAAGCGGTAATAGATCACACATCAAAATACAAGATAAGCGTATAATAATTGCTGTGGTGTTTCTGAGGTGGAAAACTAGCCGTCATATGTCCAATAAGTTAGAGCTGTGTTTATATTCATTGAAATTTTTTGGGATTAGCTGATGTAATCTGGTTTTTCGTCTCTTGGTTCCTTATATGCTGTATCGGGCTCCAATACTTCGTTAGAGACTGACACTAGATGAAAAATGTTGAGCAATCCACAGGCAACTTGTGCAGATGCCGCAGGAACAATTAAGTCGTGTCTGCTACGGATTAGCTAACCAACTGCCCGTGGAACTACAAAATGGCGAAATTACCGCGATTTCTACAAGTAAATGCGAAAGAGGCTGTTGGAGGTGCAAGCAACGCGGGCATATTGGCAAGTATGTATACGGCAAGTTTTTAAAACCCGAGAAATAGTCAGACGTCATACCTCGTATGCTAGATTTCAATAGTTTGAAGCGAAGTTTCCTTCTCGACGCAAGGTAATAGAGGAAAGGTTTTCTGGCATCTAGGGCAAGGGAATCGCTGTTGCTGGCATACATACATACTAGTGGGTTCCTAATGGACTATCTTGTATCTTGCATAAAAATTGATTTTGTTCATGTGTTAAATGGAAGAAAATACGCAACACCCTCGACAAAAAAATTCTCGAAAATCAACTTGATTTTTCAAAATTTTTAAGCCTGCACATTTTTATACAAAAATTTAATGGGATACAAAACTGCATGTCCAAAAGGTGTCTAACAATTCTGAAAAAAAAAATTAAAATTTTTATGAATTTTATTTTTTAATTTTTTTTTTATTTTCCTGAACTGTACACAAAGTTTTAAACTATTTGGTTTATGTTATAGAATCAAATATATTTTTATAAAAAAATAACGAAAAAAATTTATCATGTAAAACATTGTGAATATGTATTGTAAAGAAATGTGTGCTATTTAGGTGAGCGTCACTGTACATAAATATGAATAGCCGCGGGGAGCCATCACAAATTCTTTAGCCTTGTTAGCTATACTCATTGAGAAATACGTTGTTTGCAGTACCCAAAGACTGATGAATTAAATGCCATGAAAAATGCCTCTTTAAGGGGCATTTGAGTATTAACAACTATTAATAAATTCTCAGAAGCAATGCTAAAGGAGTTATCCTTAATTTATGCTACAAAGTTATAATTCCTTAAAGGCCCCTTTTAAAGCTCTTTCTACAAAAAAAAAATTTACTATTTCATTGTCCTCTTCTTAATATTTGAATCGGTTAATTACCAAAGAGAATAAGTCAATAAGAATAAGTGCAGCTAAACAGAGCTCCTCTAAACGAACCGACTGCATAAATATTGTCACATCGAAAAAATGCTGACTTATTCTCTTTGGTAATTAACCGATTCATTTCCCGCGAAGAGGGCAACGAAAAGGTAACATTTTTCGCTAGAAAAGAAAACGCAATACTTTCCAACTGTCAATTGAAATCTGTGCTCCCGAACGTCTTCGTAGGAGAACTAAAGCGGCCATGATAAATATCATTTCCGATAGCTAAGCAGCATTGAGAGCCTTAGACCCACCATAGGGAGTGGAAGGGCTGGTAGAGAGCGGCAAAAGTGTACAGAAAAAACTAGCAATCCGTAAGCAAATCTTACGAGTTGTTACATTTTTCGCCAAAAACGTGTTTCTGGTCGAAAATTGTGGCACACTTATCTTAGACGATGCATTATTTTCAGTTTTAGATAAAGAGCAATATTCCATAGCGAAATTGTATTTTAATGAAAACTTAAAAAAGATATACTAAAAAAAGTAAACTAATAACTCGTTCTAATATGTCAGCTAACACGTTTACTCGCGCGCAAAGTCATATATGTAATTTAAAAGTAATTAAAGATTGTTGTGGAACTTGTTACACAGTATTCCTTATGCACATATACATACACATATTACTTTGTTCATGTATATAACAATTTAAGTATGAATTCCGAGTGTGCCAATAAAAATTGTAAAAATGGAATTTTTGTTTCTAAAATCATAGTCATCTTTTACCCAATGTAATTTTTTTTCATTTGGTGGCACACTAGTTTTATTACACTAGATTCGTTCGTTTTGGCAAAAATAACATTTTCACCGTTTAATTTTACAATTTTGAAGTATCTTAAATTATTGAAATAAAAATAATAAAATAAAAAATTACAAAATAGCTGCGACAGATATTCGGCACACTCTTTAAACTTTACAGATATGATGTATTTGATGCCATCGTCCATTGCCTCTAATATGAACATTATATTTGAAAGCTTCTTAAAGTTATTAAAAGAAAACAGTTATCACTTTTCGAGTGACAATGAAAAAAATTAGTAGTTTTCATACTTTTTCGCCTAAATAAATGTTTTAAGGCTAAAATTGTTCAAATACTTGATTTATTTATTTTATACTTGTTTCTCTAATGGAACTCCATTGATTGAAGTACAGTGATCGAAATAATTATAGCCGCGCCACATTTTGACAAGTTTTAACATATTTATTTTTTATTTTTTTGTTATTTAATTTTGGTTACTGTTACATTCTTGAACAAAACCCGTGTAAATACAAGTTTCAACTTTGTGCAAGATTAACAAAAATCAACAAACTTTCGTAAAAAATTCTATTTTTTTAATTAGATTTCCTAGAAGATTCTGAGTATGCAATTTTGTAGCCCATTGAATTCTAGTAGAACAAAGTACAAGTTTAAAATGGCTAAAAATTACGGTTGATTTTTTAGAAATTTTTTTTTTGTCCAGGTTGTTTCGGTTTTCTTCCATATAAAAATAAATTGTGTGCATTCGTTATATGGAAGCAAATGGGACAAAAAAAATTCTAAAAAATCAACCGTAATTGTTTCCAAACCTTTAACTACCAGTGGTTCAAAATTGGCATTTTGTGTTCCCAATTCAAGGGAGCCTCCACTTTTCGCTCAATTTGATTAATTTTTTTTTATGAAAGCTAATAAATAAAATTTGGAAGAAACCAGTTGAACCCGATTTTTGATTTTTTGTTGGTATTAACTTTTTTAGTGCAGAAAAATAACAATTTCAAAATCGATTCTCCTGATCCAGTTATATAATTTTGCATAATAAAAACTAGTTGAGAGCAATAGTAGGCTTCTACCACGACGAACAAAAAAAATAAAAATGATTTAATTAAATAAAAAAAATGTTAGATGTTATAAAAAAACGTTCAGCAAAATTAAAAATTTTTTTTTTTAGAAAACTTTTGGGTATTCAGTTTTATACGCCATTCAAATTTAGTATAATAAAATGCAAGTTGCAAGTCGGCTAAGAGTTCGCATTGATTTTTAATAATATATATAACAAACGCTTTTATTTCCCATTTAGCATGCAGATGTGCTCGACATGTTAGCGAAAAAATTATTAAAAATCGACGCGACCTCTTAGCTACTTGCAACTTGCACTTTGTTGTACTTGAATTTAATGATCTATAGAACTGCATACCCAACATTTTTTTTTTTTATAAAAAATTTAATTTTGGTGAAATTTTTTTTTTACATTTCAAATTTTTTTTGTGGAATTTTTTTTGTTTTGGATGAAAGTACAGTTGTTTTAAACTAGTTTCTACTATGCAACATTTCTTAGCTGGAACAGGAGAATAGATTCTCTTCAAAATTGCTCTTTTGCTGCACTTTACACTAAAAAATTTAATACAACCAAACAAAGATTCAAAAATAGTGCTAAACTTGTATCTTGGAAATTTTATTAGCTTTCCTAAAAAAAAAAAATGTTTCTCAATTTGAATGAAAAATGAAGGCTCCAGTGAAGTGTGCACACAAAACGCCAATTTTTAACCACCGTGCATTGACGTTTGATGCCACACTTATTTGCACGCAAATTTAAAACGTCCATTCGCTATAATTTTCGCAGTCAAAAAATAAATCATAAAAATTATTCAAGCACTATTGCCGATACTTTAATGCGTGGTGAAAGAGAAAAAAATGACTTTAAACAAAAACATAATAATTTTAGCAACCGCAAAACTTATTATAAAACAATGCGAAAAAATCGAATCACAGTTAAAATATCACACCAGTAGCTAAGTAAATATTTTTGTCACATTAATTGGTCAGACGGAATGATATGCATTCAAAAAACCACAGCTTTATTTTAATTTGTGTCAATGGAAATGACTAACTAACAAATACACGCACAAAAACAACAATACATATGCGCACAGTGCCTGAAGGGCGTGTCAGTGGTGTAAATGTATCAGTGAGTTGAAAATCTACATACATATATGTACATATTTGAATATACTACTATGTATTAAGTTTATAAAGTGCATAGTGAAGTCTGTTTCTGTAATTGAAAAAAAAGTGAGTGAGCATAAGCAATTAACGGCAGCTGAGAAGTGAACATTAAGTTGTCCACTTCTAGGCGCATTAACGCACCTGAACGCACAGCAGGCAATCACTGACACACATTTTTGCTGCGATTACACATTTTGACGGGTGGTGTGGAGGGAGCAGGCGCAGTGTGTGTGTTTGTGTGAAAGTGAGTAGGTGGCGCGTATATACAATGTATATTGTACATAAATATAGTATATATTTAGGCGGACGAGCACGCGCTATTTGCACACAATTTAATTTACATGGTTACATTTAATGAAGCAGTGTCAGTTGTATTTTTGTATTGCTACTGTTTCAGTTGCGGCTTACCACAATAACTACTTACATGTGTATGTATGTATGTATGTAGGCGTTTGGGTGTTCATTATTAGTTCGTTAGTCAGATAGGTAGGTATGTATGTATGTATGTAAGTGGAGGCGGCTAGTAGGTGGACATTATGGGCTTGTATTTCGCTGTTGGGCGTACTCAAATCGATTTTATTTGCATGTTAATATTTGTAATTAAGTGCTTTAATTGCACTAAGTACTATTTAATTAAAATGTAAATTAGTTTTATAGCATCGATTGCGCGTGTGTGCGGTCAGCTCATAAAAGTTTACATCGATTTTAGTTTTATAATTTTAAAATTAAATTTTTATGACGCTTAGAAATTTCGATAATTGAAGAAAAACCAGTCGGTTTCCTTTGCACATTTTTATATTTTTATTAAGCTTCTGTTAAAAGGGTATCTTGTACTACACCTATGGCTAGTTAATTGTTCAAATATTGTTTGGGAACTCAATGAAAAGAGGCTTTAAAGGGAAAGGGCCTACCGCGACTTAGGCTACTTTAATTGACGGGCACCGGCACCTTAAAAAAAAATTAAATCCAAATAAATAATTAGTTAAATAATATTTCAGCAATGTTGTTTTAAAAACGATTTATATAAACAAAAAATTTGAATAGGGTTGCCACCTTTAGAAAATCAAAATAAATTTAAATAAGAAGTTAAACGGAATATTTTAAAGTGGTTGTCAGAGGCTAGAGGGTTTTAAGGAAGCCCTTTAAAAATCAAAATCAATTAAATTAAATGGTTTAACGAAATATTTTGGTATAGCTGTGAAACGATAGAGGCTTAAGGCTTTATTTCGAAAATATTTTTGAAGAGAGTTGCTAGCTGTTTGGAAATTCAAAACAATTTAAATTAAAAAGTTTAACCAAATACTGTAGTATAGGTATAAAAGGACAGTTTAAACAATTTAATTTCAAAAATATTTTTGAAGAGGGTTGCCACCTAAATTCTAAATTAATATTCTAACAAGTTAATTCCAATATTTTAATATGGGTATGAAACGAGAGAGGTTTAAGAAAGCTTTATTGAGCGCATAATTTGTAAGAGGGTTGCCACCTCTGTAAAAACTCAAAATCTACTGAACCAAAATGTTTTAATATGAGTATCAAACGAGTGAGGTTCAAAACAGCTTTATTAAGAAAATATTTGTAAAGAGGGTTGCCACCTGTATATAGATTCAAAATCAATTAACAAGTTTTACGTAAGATTTTGCTAAAGTTGTCAAAACACAAGCACGCTAAATATATTTTAAGAAGGTTGCCACTAATTTCAAAAAATCAAAGTAAATTGAAGAGGGTTTATGAATTGAAGGGTGTTTATGAAATTAGAATAAATTTACTCAACGAGCCTAGTGAAATAATTTAAAAAATTTTAAACGAGAAAAGTTTAAGAAATCTTTATTTCGAAAAGATTGGAAAAAGGGTTACCACTTGCCAAGAAATTTATTATATATTATAACTGAAAAATGCGGATTTTTAATTTTTTAGTCCAGTTATAACAGTTAAAGCTCCCGCTTCCTAATAATAAATATTGAATAAGTTTTTACGTGGATACTTATTAGGATGGGCCAATTTGTATTTTGGTTTGGGGAATCCATTTCTGCACCTAGCTTTTTTCAAAACTTCCACAAGAGGGCGCAACAGTAAAAATTTCCCCATTTCCTTCAAAATTGATTTTCGCAATTTGGCAAACCTCAAATTGATTTTAGACCGATGGTTTCTTCGGAAAATTTGCTTAGAATTACGCGTAGAATCCTGCTATCTTATACGCGCATGGTCAAAAAACTTTACCCGCCCTAATATACATAACTTTTATGACCGCTGTACATATTGACATACCTACGTCCGTGTATCCCTACGAACGCCCTAGGCTTATACAACGCACACACATCAATTACGCTCTTTATGAATTTTTCAGAATTTTGATATACATACAATTATGCTGCAAGTAAACGAGTGCGCTCGAATGGACTCGTAGCCGCTTATATTTATTTAATAATATACAAAACTTTTGCTCCACTTAAAACCACCACTCTTCGTCTATAAAAAAATACCGTCAGTGACCGAACCAAACTTTGCAGCATAAGTTTTCTTTCAACTGTGCAATTCAAATTTTTAGCTTGTTTGCACCTTTTCAGTTTGCCTAAAAGCAGCAACGCTGGCGACTTTTCAAGCGTGCCTCCATTTAACCCCGCCCAGAAGAGTTTAGTAAACTTCAGGTTGAAAAAAAGAAAAAAAATATACTAATATTATGTATATATGTATGTACATATGTATGTATTTAGCTAATGCAACAGCATTGCGGCGGGTCAACGAAAGGTGTTGCCGAAGGCCAAGCGGATGAGGCACTTTAAAGCGCAACGCGACAAAAAAAAAAACAAACCAACTGTGTTGCATACGAAAAGGCGCACAAAATGACGAATGAATTGAGGAGCGCTGAACGGCTAGACGGCAAAGCAACTACTTTTTTGTGCTTCTTCTTCTTCTTCCAGCAACTTGAAAGTATTTAATTTGAAAATTAAAATAGAGTTTGCATTGAAATTGAAATAGACAAGACATTAAAAAATGAGAATAAAGAACAAAAGCATGGCAGGTAAGCTGGCAGAAAAAAAAAGTAATTTCGCAAATAGCAAAGAGGAAGCGGTAAGTGGTAGTTTGAAAGCGGCGCGCAATAAAAGAGATATGATAGCAAATGAATGGTCTTGCTGCAGGGGATAATAGTTAGGAAGGAAAGTAAAAACATAACCTATAAAGAAAAGAGTCAGTCCGGAGCTTTGGAGCGAAATGGGAAAGGAAACATAAACAAGAACGGGGTGCCATTGCCTCAAGTTCAAGCAAGCAAAGTAGAACAGCAAGACGATTGTGCGCTCACGGCTATAATTTGCCATAAACAAATTGTAAAAGTTGCAAGTGCAGTTAAGCTTACGCACACAAAAGAGAAGGAGCACGCACACACTTATACGCATACCAGTACCTACATATATGTACGTACATTAGGGCGGGTCAATTTTAATGAGAGATTTTTTGACTATGCGCATTTGGCACAGAAGGATTCTACACGTAATTCTAAGCAAATTTATAGAAGAAACCATGGGTCTCAAAATAATTTGGAGTTTGCCAAATTACGAAAATAGGCTTCTTAGCATTATGCTGCAGTGTCGTAAAGTGCTTAAATTTTGTAAAAAAAAAAATGCTTATAAGTGGTTTTTTGGTATGAAGAATCCATTTCTGTACTTATCTTTTTTTTTAAACTTCCACCAGAGGGCGCAACAGTGAAAATCTTCCCATTTTCTTTAAAACCTCTTTTCACAATTTGGCAAACTCCAAATTTATTTTAGACTCATGGTTTCAACGGCAAATTTGCTTAGAATTACACGTAGAATCCTTCTATGCTAAACGCGCATAGTAAAAAAAAAAATTGACCCGCCTTAATGTACATATGTATATGCATAAACAAATACAAAGCACTCACCTGCGGGCTTATGGGGCAATAAGAAAAAACGTACATGAAAGTGAGCGTAAACCGCTTAACTACATATTTTTTTTGCTTTCACTTCTTCCTTTTTATATTGTTTTTTTTTTCACATTTCATCAAAGCATATGCCAGCAGCGAGACTAAGAATAAGTGTAGGAGCTTTAGTTGTAGATACTTACATACAAGTGTAGGCGTAAGCCTCTAAGTTGAAATTTTTTTTTTACTTTATTTGTTGAAAATATTTTTTTTTGAAATTCAATATTTGCGCTTCTTCCAAGTTAAAATGAAAGTTTGCCAACGCAAATATGAAAACTTTGAAGAGTATTAATGCATTTACGTACGCACCTGTAAAAAGAGAGAACAAGTTATGTAATTAAGATGAAAAAGTGGTTGGTTCTTAATGTTAAATTTTTTTAAGGGCTATTGCCAGCTCTCAAGAAAAACGCTCTCATTTAAAACAAGTAATTTTTAAGCAAAAAACAAAGCCGACTCCAATTCGCGTATAAAAATCTAAGAGTACCGTACATTTCTTCATGTTCCAATGATCTGATCTAAACCAAATTAGTATGGGACCACTTCTGAAAAAAAAAATCCTATTGATAAACTTTTGAATCAGAAGAATATGTCTTCACTCGAAATGAACTGGCGCAAATGCGCCAAGGATAGAGCCAAATACTAGAAACGTTGTCACCGAGAACCATTGATAAGGATATGTTTACACGAACCTGATGAAGAAACTCAAAGTTATTTGTTGATTACTCAAAGGGAGAAACTGTAAAATTATAGACGAAATTCAATGAACTACTGGCAGTTTCATAGGCAGACTTTTCACGGAAAACTGACGCACATAGATTTATTGTTAAATATCATACATATACATATGTACGTAAATATGTACGAGTACTTAGCTCTCTGATTCATATTTTTCGTAGACACTATCAATATTTCTAATCGGCTTACTTATTAATTAAATGAATCATTCTTAAAACCTGGCCTCAGACAAATTATGAACAGCTCCCAATTTGCACGTGGCATTTGTGCATACATTCCTATAATAAATAGTTAAATTTTTGCAAAAACTACCAATACATTAGAACCGTTATGCTTCTCAAGTACATACAGATCTACAAACATAATGAGAAATAAGTATTGTGAAACAATTTTGAAGCGCAAGAATCCTACATAGAAGCGAGCCGAATGATAGTAAATAGAAGCAGCATAAGAAAGCACTCAGCAATACACACATATCGAATAATTGTCATCTTTTAGTTAGTAGCAGTATTAACAAACTTAATACAAATTTAATACAAAGTGTTGTTTTTGGCGTACAAGAACATAATAAGCAATATACGCAGACTCTGCACTGGCTAAATAATTTTCTTGTACTAAAGAAAATGTAGGAACCCTCAAGGAATTCAGCTTCAATTAAACTTTCATGCGTACCTAACCCTACCAATTGCTGCAACTATAGTTACAATTAGCAAGGAATTATGCTCGAATATCTACATAAGTACCTAGTGTATGCTTACAGCATTAGCAAATGTTTGAGGAATTATTTGTAGCGCATCCGGTTTAAATAAGACAACAATTGCCAATGAGTAGTTGCATAGAAGTGTATTTGTGTGGGGTATACATACATATGTACATCCAGTTAGTTGAGCAGCAAACCTACTTTACATGGCATTATGACATTAGAAAACTATTTAATAGTGTCAGATAAGTAGTTCTGCAGAAAAACGAAGTATCGAAGCGAGCTAAGTAGTTTCGAGCTAGACTAATTTGAACTAGTTCTTCACTGATGCGGTTAAGCACACCAAGCCGTTCCTAGACGGCCAAGATGCGTTATCTAACAACTCAGTTTATCGCTTCAATTAACAGTCAACCCATCAATAGTTTACATATATACATATATAGCATTTTCGGTATATAAATGTTACCGGTCAAACCCGAGGTACTCCTAGGTACGCAGTCTTCAATACTGTTGCGTCCAACTTGTTTTCCGCATTGGACGGATATATTGGATCTAGATAGAACTAATTTAGCCTAGGAAAAACTAGTTTGTCCGAAGATCGGGTTTGGCCGGTAACATATATTTCATTTTCGGTATATACATAGCATTTTCGGAACATTTTTTCTTAGGCAAATAAATTTTTTTAGAATTTTTTCTCCTTATATTTATACCAACCCAGGAGAATCCATATGGGCCACATTGTATTGTATAAATAGCATAACCCTATGGGCCACATGTAGATTTGTTCTCTCGAATGCACTCGAACTCATCTCTTCTTAACAAGCATCGTATACGATGCTATGTCATATGAGCAAACAAGAACGATTAGAGATTTGTTAAGGTTGATTTGTTTTCTATTAGAAGGCCCTGCAACGCATAACTAAGCACCTGTGGGTAAGAATTATGCTTCCTTCGATCTCTGACTGACAGTGTGATGACTCCTAAGTAGGCAAAGTGCTTTATAGGTTCGAAGTACTGCTGTCAACAGTGTTGTGCTCTCTTTCTTTGTTGCTTGGATATAATTTAACATTTCCTTATTCTCCGCTAAAGAAATATTTTTTTCTTCTTTCTTAATTTTTTCTTAAGGTCGAGCAAACGCTCGAAATCGCACTAATCAGCATCGACACACTAAACTTTTTAGACGGTCTGAGCAGACTAACACACGAAAATACAATGTCTGGGAAGTTGGCATACGGCATGATGCAAAACGACAAAAAAAAAGTTGTTCTTCCAATAGTTTTAGAGTTCTTGAAAAGGAAAAAAAAGTTCTGGATATTTTGACAAAAAAAAAAATTGTTTTTAAAAAATTGTGTACTTATGCCAGATTCACGCAGCATACGACATGTGGCAAAAAGGCAAATAAAAAAATGTTCTGAGTAGCTTTTCAAAAGTTCTAGAGTTCCTGAGAAGGAAAAAGAAAGTTCTGCAAAATTACGCCGAAAAAAAAATTTTTTTCAAAAAAGTCTAAAAAGTTGAATGTGTCAAAAAATTAAAATTAAACTGTTCCGTGTAGCTTTTCAAAAGTTCTAGAGTTCCTGAGAAGGAAAAAGTGACCAACTATTTCATAGCTCAAAGAAGTACAGATTAGGTTGGGTTAAGTTAACGCCGCGAGCCGATTACGAAATTTCGAATGCGGCTAATTTCGTTACATGAGAGCTCAGTGTTTTTTCAGAAGTGCGAGCCAAAATTCTTCCACCTTAGTCTCGCGAAGGTCTAAAAGAAAGTGTGGACGTTGAGCCAGATCAAAAAGGGTGACACCCGGCAGCCCACTTTTTCCAATTCCTCTAGAAGGTCGTTTACAACCGTAATAAAGAGCAGGGGAGAGAGAACGCCACCTTTTGGAGTGCTCCTATTGACTCTGCTCTGAGTGCAGATGCTCTCCCACTCCGCCGTGACAGTTCTGCCATGAAGTAAGCTTATTAGGTTGGTCAGATTATGAATATACTTGACTATTACCTCTGGAGTGACATTGTTGAAGGCCCCTTCGATATCAAATAAGGCCTCTACTGCATAATCTTCATGCGTGAAGGCTTCCTCTGACGACTTTACCAATGTGTGCAGGGCGGTATTCACCAACCTTTTCTTGCAATAAGCATATTGAGCTCTTGAAAGACAGTCAGGAGTAATCGCGTTTCTTATGTACAGGTCTATCAGTTTCTCTAATGTTTTTAGCAAAAACGAAGAGACTGATAGGCCTAAAATCCCTACGGGAAACATCAGAGCGTTTTCCTGCCTTCGCGATGAACGCAACACTGACTACGCTGCAAGCCTTGTGGATGTACCCGGTCCTCGCGCAGTTCTCATAAATAGGACACAACCAATTGCACGACACCTTCAGAGCCCTTTGCCGGTGCGCAGGTATGATGCCATCGGTTCCCGGCGACTTTATTGGTTTAAACGAATTTATCGCCCAGGCCATGTGACGACCATCCAGAAGATGGGAGAAACAAACGCCAAAACATTTACATATATCATGCGTCAAAAAGTGCGATAGCGATCCGAAAATTGTCGCTAACTGGTTACAGAATCTCTCTCCTGAAGTACAAAATTTCGCAAAGAAGTTCATTTGACTGTACTTCGAAATACGAAGTACAAGAGCGCAAAAAGAAGTACTGTACTTCCGAAAGAAATACGGTTGGTCACATTAGTCATACCGTATGCCAACTTCACAGACATGAAAATATTTTCGCGTGTTAGTGCAAGAGCATATCGATCGATTTACAAAAAAACACATATTAAGTCTCTCGCAAGCTGAGCCAACATTATGGCGTCATACGAGGAGACCGAACGAATACGAAAGGCCGGCTTACATGCATAGATGGTGTGGGGAGCGAATGTTTCAGAGCTCCCAGTAAGTGGGGGCAAGTTCTGGCAGCACGTAGACAAGAGTCGAGGCAATAGAACGGTTTGCCTTATCTAAAAGTTGTTCTGGTCTCCAAAGGTTCTTCCAGTTTGAGAAGGACTTAACATATTAGAGAAGGCGAACCCCAAAATGAGGCTTGGAAGATTCTCGCCGTTTTTTCGTACTGTTAAACCGAGTTGACGTGATGTGAAATGTGTAAAAAAATTAACGTACAAATTTTTTTGGCTCATTCGTAATTTTTTGGTAAACATTTTTCCTTAAATTAGATACGACTTGAAAATTTGATTTTTCATCCCTGGTCTGCAGTGTTAGAAATTGGTTTGAAATACAGATTTGAAATGAGAAACTGCTTAACTTTTGGAAATTTATGTACATAACGTTAAGTGTTTTCATTTTGTTACTGGAGTGAGTACAGCCGAAATATAGAAGATGGATACAAACATGCGTGAATCTATTTTTGGAACGCAGAGATTTTAGTCACATTTTAAAACTTTAGACGGTCAATCATTTTGATCAAAGCCAAGACTGCATGATTCACCATCTACAGCAGTCTTTAGACTACCCTATGTCTTGGTAATACTAAGGATCAACTAAAGAGGCATTGCCCGAACATTTTCGATGCCAAAACTTCAACAAATAAAGGGGTTTATGTGCACCACCTTGAAGCTGAGTTCTCGTAAATATTAACATTTAAGCTGCTCGCTTTTTTAAGGAAGTCCCTTTTCAGTACTCCGAATTCCTCGCAGATTATAGCTTCTTAGGATTTGGTTCCCAAGACATGTGTTAAAGGATTCAGTCGGACCCACCATCCAGGAGAGATGTTCTGTCCCGAAGGGAGACAAACTCAAAGTTGTGTAGATCTTCAGAGTGGCAATCGTTAGAAAAAAACTCAAAACCTGCATTTTCACCCTATCCGCGGCGCGCTCATTGGCCGATTTGCATAAACGGGCATAATCGGTCAAGCAGTGATTAGATCGACGGTTTTTAGAAACTTCAATGCAGATTGATTAAGTCTCCATTTTACGAGTGCGTACTATCCTTTAAGTTCATTTACTGAAAATGAATTTGTTTAACCTTTTACGTGACTACTCGGGAAAGCCGTACGTTAAGAGTAACCTGTTTAGAGCAAAGCAATTGATAACTGAGCATAAAACTAGTTTTGTGAATTAAGATGAGGTTGAGTTACTCACGTGTCTTCTCAAAGAGATCAAAAAAAGTATGGTCTGTAACTTTGTAGTGAGCCTAATATCCTTGGACTAACAGCCAGTATTCCACACAATTAAGTGTTTGCCTTTGTAAAATTCGGTAAAAATTTAATTCATACAAAGTTCTCCGATTATATATCGCAAAGTACTTTTTACGACTGATTTTAGACTACTCCACTGTGTACGAATTACACACGCATGCATGGGTATGTGTGTGTTCAGTAGCATATCTAAATATGTATGCATTTATGCTTCACCTGTAAGCATACTTGAGCACATAAGCTCACTTCAGTTGGCATCGATGTGCAAATAATCCTGTTAGATTTGTAAGGCTCAAGTATGTTTACATGCCGGCAAATCAGCTTCATGAGCAGGTGAGAAACAGAGTGGAAAATGCAGTGCAGTTGTAAGGACTATTCATATCCAATTTAAATATTTGTTAGAATAAATAACGGCAATGAATTTTGAATAATTGAAAACAAACAAAATAAATACTTACATATATAGGTATGTATGTAAATAATCTTCTACTTGACAGATAATAAGCAAATACATATTTTAATTTGAATATCATAACAGAGACAAATGAATTGAGTTGAGATTATTAAAGGAAATTGGGCAAAGGCCTCCGAGACTGAATAATTCCAAGCGGCTACGAGCGAAGAAAATGGAACGAAGCAAAAATTCTGATGTTCACACTGAACAAAGCGGAGCAGAGCTTTTTTAATGGAATCGACCCTAAAGTTATCACAAAACTTTCCTCTAGTAAAAAGCGCATACAATATTTATTCAATCTGCTTTCTCTAAAAGTACATATTCATTTGATTATTTTGATGTCATGGTGCCAGAAACAGGTGAAGTAAGTAGCAAAACAGCATTCTCGTTTTATTTTCTGATATTCGGCTATCTTATAAAAAAAATTGTATTTAACATTTATGTGTTACCTCATTCTCTGTATTAGAATCTTATATATAGTATATAGTGAATCTATCTTAGGATTGTCTTTTCCACTCAGTATCGCCTTAAAAACCTTCTCGATATCATTGATTTTTGTAAGAAGTTCTTTCAGCCCTAGAAGGGACTCACTTAGACAAAGAGGAGATTGTCCTTTCTGCATGGCACCCACTACTTAATCGCTAAAAAGTCTCGAACCGATTATGTAATTACGAACTTGACTAATCTCAATGCCTCGGTGCTCCTCAGGGCTATTAAGGATGTGCGAGCCAAAGTATTTCAACCTTAGGTTCGCGAACGCTGGGCACTTAAAAAGGAACGCTTTAAATATTTTAAAACTTTTGAGGGGTCAAAGATTAGTAAAGTTTTTATAGAAAGCTCAAGGCTGAGTTGTTTCCCGAAATCGGTAAAATTTTTGTTTGCAACTTACTGCCCTAGCAGGAATCTCGGGGGCTCAGACAGCTTTGAAGGTTCTGTGATAGGGGAATTCGCAAAAAGCAAAGTCTGGGCAAATTCCGCTACCTTTATCAGTGATATGTACATTGCTATACAGATGTATGGTAGTGTGGGTATATATGGACTCAGCATTAAAATTTCAATTATAGTGGACAGGAAGCTGCAAGTGTTTCAGTTGGCAGTTTAAGCAATCTTGACTTGTGAATGAATAAAGATCCGGAAGGAATTTATAATTATCTTATCAGGCATTGGAGCACTCGCTCAGGAATAGTCCAAGATTATGCAAAAGTTACATGTGCTCCCAGCTGCGGAAAACTGGGTAACACTGTGCTAGAAATGAGGGCATATGCTGGGAGGAGTTATCTTTTACCGTCTCTGCAGGACCGGGCTCCATTTTATGGTCTAACCACTGTTCCAGCTCCTTATATCAGCATGTTAGATATCGAGCTTTAAGCTTTTTTCGGAATCACCTAAATACGAGTAAGTAAATGAATAAGAAAAAGTAGGGGAGGCATCACATAAAATCGCAGTAGCTGCCCGTTGCTGACAATAAATTCGTATGGAATTTTTCCATAAAATTATATAAAAATATTTAAGTAATAAAGACGATTTTCCACACCATCAGACCCATCAAGCATTATGTACGCCATTTAATGGAACGCTAATGGATTTTGCATTTTTGCAAACAAAAACATGAATGTGACACAATGAATAAAACAAAAAATAGGGCAATACAAAAAAAGTATTGGGTGGCATATGCCTAGCAACAACAAGTATGTATTTATATATATATATATGTGTAAGTAAGTAGTCAACGCAAACCAAAGCTTACACTCTGCTTACCACCAACAGTTTTACACACAGCTATTAAAGCTTACCTGAACGCGACCATTTTGCAAAGCCATTAACGCTGTTGTCCTTTTTGATGCGCGAAGGAGACTTACGAATAAAACCAAGTGAATTGTATGTATGCAAATGAACGTCATAGCTACGCACATTTGTACACGATTGCGAGTGCATGGATTTGTAAACACACCTACATATATATTTATACATACATATTTATTCGTGTATTGCATAATATGTAAATTGAAAGGGAAATACCGCGTTATGCAGAAACAGATGGCATTATACATATGTAAATGGGCACATCATCGGCGGACCAACAAATATGACAGCCGTGTATAAAGCGGTGAAGTTCCATGTGTACTAGACAATCGTTTACTGGCTCGCTGATTCGCTTTGGCGAAACAAAAGGACATCAGCCATGGCAACAGCGACGACGACGACGACGACGGTGACGGAGGACGACAAGAACATTAACAATAGCCGCAATGGTAATAACATATACATAATGAGATGGGCAATATCATTTGTGTATGCAAAATTAAAGGGACATGAAAGCGGGAAATTAAGTGAAATGAAGCAAATCAGAATATGAATGGTTAATAAATATTTTCCCTTGTACAAGGGGAACAGATTATTGCATCACTTATTGATTGATTCTACATAAGCTAGTTTTAACAGAATTTTTTTAGACCTGCAGGAAATCACAAAATATTATGTTGGTGCAAGTGTTCATGGAGAATATTTATCGATGTCATTGTACGTGTATTTATTAAAACTGGTGTTGGCACAGCGGTTGAAATTCAGCCTCTAAAATAAAGAAGTGTTGACGTGGGCTGAGCTGAGCCGAGTTGAAATTATTGAAGTGAATTGAAGTGAACTGCTTTGAACAACACAACACAACACAACACAACACAACACAACACAACACAACACAACACAACACAACACAACACAACACAACACAACACAACACAACACAACACATTTGTATCTCTTTCTTTTTGTTTGTCTCTTCCTATATCCCTATTCCTTTCTTTATATCTATCTTTGGCTCTACCGGTTTTTCATTTTTATCTTCATGATTTTTTCGTTCACATATTCACCCACAGCTTTTCTATTGTATTAAGTATTTAAATTTACCTTCCTAATTAATTTAATCGCTTACAAATTTTTGAAAATAAGTTATTTAACATTCAAGTACATAATTACAAATATTTTACCAGGAAACAGCTCAGTTTTTGCTTTTATATTAAAATATTAATGATGTTGCCACCACGAAGCTTTCGTGCAAATGAAAATGTAGCTGTCAAACTACCAAATTGCCTAAAATTATTGGATTTTTATTTGTATCGATATTGTTAATACCAAAAACTACCATTTTTACTATCGATTTTGTATCACTATATATATATATGTATTTATTTACAACTCTGTCGATGTCTATGTGAATGGGTGTATTTTTTTTTAAGTTATGAAATACTATTATTATACATACATTGATTGTTTTCTAAGCTAAAAATTATTTAATGAAATGAATAACGGTATAGGTATTTAGCAAAATCGTCATTGATATGTTGTTCGACTACAATTAAAATCTGTCAATATATGTACAGTGCCGAACAGAAGTATTGGCACAGAGAACTTTTCGCAATATAAGCAAAGTTCTTTATTCTAATTTATTTCCGATATTTTTTTATAAAAATATTGTTCATTCTACACCAGAAAACATAATAATAAAAGCCCTAATCTTTGTGCAAACCAACGCGATTTTCTAGTACCTTTAAACTTGCACTTTGTTATACCAAATTTGAATGGGCTATAAAACTGCATACTTTGAATTTTTTAAAAAAATCTGAATAGTTGCAAATTAGTGTGCAAATTTAAAGAATCTTCCTGAGTTCTGCACAAAGTTTAGAGATTTTATTATTACGTTTTCTGGTGTAAAATGAACTATATTTTTATAAAAAATTATCGAAAATAAATTAGAATAAAAAACTTTGCATATATGGCGAAAAATTCACTGTGCCCATACTTTTGTTCGTCACTGTATATTCAGTCTCAATGCGGCTATCGTGTACTCCATTATTTTAGCCTTCCGAAAAAATGCTAATTCTGGTGCTTATCGATTTCGATATCGTAAATAATGGTTGTACATATTTATTATCGATTTTATTTTAATATTTATCGAGATCAAACAACGTTGTATTTACTGTTAAGTAGACAATTTTCTTGCATATTTAATAAAAAAAAAAATTTTATTGAAAAATTACAACCAGAAAATTTAAATAATTTACCCTAGCATTGCACATTGAACCACTGTGCGTGCGAGTAAACTTGTTAACTGACTGTGTATGGTGCTACGGGGCGTATACGTTACCTATACAACTACGGGTACATATATGAGCACGAGTTGTTATTTTGACTTTTTCTAGTATAGCCCGATCACTTTAGACCAAAATCGACACTATGTGAGGTCATTTTAAAGGTTGAAGTAATTCATCTAACCAACGAGACAATTTTTCCTAGGTTCTCCATCTCAAAAGCTTAACATTTGTTACATTCGTTTCACTATCTCTTCTCTTTCTGAAGATATTTAAAAAAAAAAAACAGTGTCGTCACAGCGCTCTGCTCTCAGCGCTGCCCACTGCAACCAAATTAGGAAAACCAGCTAGGCCGTCTTATAATGGGGGTTTTTTTGCGTTTCTAGAATTATTGCAAACAATTTGCTTCACCTTACTTATTATTATCGGCACCAAAAAGGGCAACAATCAAATATAGCGTTGGACATTTGTACATTTGTTTGTGTGGCTGCATGTAAGTAACTTTCATTTACTTCATTCCATATGCAAATTATCAAAACAAAACAAATTACTGCCATTTCAATTACATTAGCTGGCAAATTCTATTTTAGAAACAACATTTTTGGTCGCATGCCAAATGATTTTTATCGCGGAGATTTTTTTTTTTTAACGTAAACTTGAAAGGTTATATTGGTAAAAAATAAAACGCAACAAACGCTCCAAAGTGTGGAAAAGGCAAAAATGAAAGAAACAGTTAAAACAGGATTTCAGTGAACAGCCTTAGAATCAAATTAGCGTAGGAAATAAATCTCGTAGGTTTTTCACTGAAGTGCTACAAACATAGTTAGTACACATACTTTTAATTCTTTTTTTATAAAGTGCCAGAAGTGGCCTGCCAAAAAGATGTAGAGTAACTTTTACTTTGGCTGATAAACTCATGCCTTCCTAAATCATTAGATAACTGAACGCTCTTCCATCACAAGCAAATAAATGACCGAGATTATGTTCGATGGCGAATTCGAATTGTTTCACATTAAAGTGTACTGAAATACAGTGAAATACCGCTTTTAAGCAAAAAAACTAACAAGGCAACTTTCGGCAAGCACTAAGTAAATAAAAAAGCGCATGGGAACAATGGCTACGAAAGTAAGGAAATCAGTCAGAACAAATGGGCGAAATAAGCTCTTAAAAGTCAATTTAACTCACTGGCTATTTTATAGATGCTCTTAAATCCTACCATTTCTGTTAAAATAGCTGAAGGAGAGCTTTGTTGTTATTTTTGGTCATTTGCTAAGCGGACTTACATGAATGAATGCTTGAGTGCTTTATTGGTAATGTCTTTTTTGTTTTTAAGTGCTTTTAATTTTATGAGTTTTACGCTTGTTGTTTTATGCTTAAATGTACGTAAACTTGGTTCTTTATAAGAAGGAAAGGTTTGAAAAATAAGTTCTATTACGGACTGTTAAAAACACAAAAAAACAAGGATATTAAACACAAGGATATTAGAATACAAATATTGAAAAGCCGGAGAGGTAAAGATAAAATTAAAAGTAAAAACAAAAATGGAAAAGAACAAGAAACCGAAAAATTATCAAAAGAAAACTAAAACGCAAAGAAAAATGAAGAGCAAAGGCAAAAAGAAAAGAAAACCGGAAGGAAAAGCAACTAGAAGAATGAACTAAATAAAAAAAAGATTAAGACGACAAGCAAAAAGAAATCGAAAACGAAAAAGGAGATGGATATACATTTATGTTAGTTAAATAGAAAAAAACATAATAGGAAAAGGGCAAGGACAAAAAAAAAGCGGAGAACAAGAAAATAAAAGGAGAAGAAAATAAGAACGGAAAATGAAAAGAAAAAGAAAAAATGCAAAAGGAAGAGGAAAAGAAGGGGGAATGAAAAGGAAAAGAAAAAGCAAAAAGGAAAGGCAGCAAAGGGAAGAGTAAAGGAAAAAGGTAAAGTAAAAGTAAAATGAAAATGAATAAGAAAACGCGAAGAAAATGACAAAGCATAGCAAAATGAAATGAAAAATAAAAAATAAAATATAATGAAATAAAAACAAAAGGCGAAAGTAAGATTAAAATAAATCTAAAAAGAAGATACAACAGAAAAATTTTTTTATTCAAATCAGTCAAATAGAGGAAAACGCAAAAACTAAACAAGAATAAGAACAAAGAAAAGGTGCAATATAAAAAAGAAGAATCAAAATAAAAATGATAAAGGAAACGAAAAGCAGTGAAAAAATAGAGGAAGAAAACGAAATTAAAAAGGAAAGGCAAAGCGAAAAAGAAAAAAGAAAAATGGCAAAAATAAATACATTAGTAGAGGAACGATAAGCGAAGACGAAAGAGAAAATGAAAAGGAGGATAATGAAAAGGAAAAGGAAAAAAGAAAACTAAAAGGAAAATGAAAAGAAACAAAATGGGAGTGGAAAGGAAAAATAAGAAAGAGCGAAAGGAAAAGTAAAATGAAAAGGAAAGAGTGAAAATAATTGCATGAGCAACACAAGAAATAGAAAAGGAAAATTAGCAACAATAAAAAGAAAACGAAACGTATAGAGGAAAATACAGAAAATTAGCAAAACGGAAAAGAAAAAGTAAGAATAACATAAAAGAAAATGTGAATAAAAATAAAAAGAAAACTAATGTTAAAAAGAAAACAGAAATAAGAAAAATAATAAAAGATAAAGAGCTTATGCAAAAGCAAACAGACGAGGAAATCGTTAATGCAATAAAGAAAAAAGGAATAAAAATAGTAAAAGAAAACTTAATGAAATAGAAATAGACATGGAAATATAAAAACCAGTATTTTACATAAAAAGCAAAAGTAATCCAGAGAAAAAAGAAAAAATATTAGCACGTAAAAAAAGAAATTAGAGTGGTAGATAAAGATTAAAGTAAAGAAAAGAGAATAATAGGGAGTTATAAAGGAAGGGAACGTACAAACGAACAACAAAGACAATTCAAGAAAGTAAGATAGAAGCAAGGATGAAGTAAGCAAGGAGAAGGAAGTGAAGGAGGGAAAGGTGCGTAAAAAGAAAGAAGAAAACAAGAAGAAAGCAATGTCAACTTCCGGATTATATATTGCGGAGTGCTGTTGGTTGGTTGAAGTGCTTTTTTTGTAACTTCCTACGATACAATTACACCATTTTAACCCTTAGCTATGAAAAACCTAGAATACGTTCCATTATACATAGTCAGGCTATGTCTCTCTTGATTACTGGAAAGTGTGTATATGTGACCACATGTGCCTAGTCAAATGCTGATAAAATTCTCTCTGGTATGCTAGAAGAGAGCATCCCAGTGCCATCGTTTCAGAGTCATCCAAAGAGGGCACGCGCTCTCCGAATGCTAGTGACATTTCTTCAGATACACTCAAACATGCGCCTTCAGTCGCAATCGTATCACGGGTTTCATTACCTTTACGTACACACAGAAAGCAGCGTCGTATGTACGAACGTGTAGATGTTCTAAAGTCCGCGGACCCAGGCAGTAGACTGTCCATGACTAAGAATGGAGTACCTGAGGTGGTATTGCTAATAACGGTGCGCGGATAGATATTAGGGCATATTACAGCCCTTACCTAATATTTTATATGCTTGATTCAACAAGTACTTACACAACTTTCGCTTGGGAAATGGCTGTACAATTTTCCAGACGTAGAGGCAAAGCGACACCCATATTACTAACATTATCAGGCCGATTCTGAACAGAAACTCCCCGGGAGTTTTCTCTCATTTCCCTTTCCTATCACGAATAAAAATTCCTTGAGGATTTTTTATACTAAATGGCGGTGTTGAGCTCTCAAAAAAGTGTCAAACAGCTTTTTCGAAGTTCGAATTTAATCCTCCCAACTTTTCGGGGAAAATGCTACTCCTGGGAGTTAATTATTGAGGGATTTTTTTCTCGGGAGAAACAAATTCCCAGAGAACAAACTCCCCGGGAGTATTAGACTTGGCCTGTATATTACTTGTTCTACCTACGATCTTCGACATTAATTTTTCTTTTACTCCCAAATACTTTGCGCTGGAAGATAATGAGAGTATCCTTCCAATAATTTTAGCTGCTTTGTTCTGCTTATAAATAAGAACAGTTTGGTATTGTTGGAATTTACGTTCAGACCGCTTCTCGTATTCTAAAGTTGTCAATTTTCGAGTGCTTCTTCGAGGTTTTCTCTAACAAAGAAAAGGAGCGGGTCTATAACAGACATCGTTATCCGCTTACGCTGTACATTTGACGCCCTGACTGTTGGATTTTAAGTATCAGTGTGTATTTCATTCAGTGTTGAGAACATGCTACACTATTATTTGTCGCCTGAATGGTTAAATTGCCAAGCACCGACCTTATCCATATACAAAAACAAATGTGGTACAAAATGAATGTCGAATATTAGTAGATTTATTGCCTTAACCAGTTCAGTGTATCTGTTAGCACTATATATAAATTTGGCTTGTCTATTAATTTTCTTTCCTTAAAGATCTTCTAAGGCCACTTATCCGATGAAAATGTAAAGTAACTCTGTAGGAATTTTGCTCAGGTCACTGAAGATAAAAACCTGCTTACCGTTCTTGCACTCCTTTAAAACCTCCCACTCTCTTTGTTTTTACTTTAGGTCCTTTGAATATAGGTAGCAGACTTCAAATACCGCTGTTTTCAATTGTATTAACGCGAGCAAATGAAAATGTAATTTCATCATTTGGAAAATTTTTAA
Organism: Rhagoletis zephyria; assembly: GCF_001687245.7. Lineage (NCBI taxonomy): Eukaryota > Metazoa > Arthropoda > Insecta > Diptera > Tephritidae > Rhagoletis > Rhagoletis zephyria. The sequence goes on along the minus strand of NW_016158409.1, from coordinate 109,869 downwards.
TTAAAAAAGACGACAGCGAGTCAAACTGCCAAGTCATGCTTGGAAAATGAGAAAATTGCAATTACTAACACACTTCTAGTGGGAAATACAGTATCGAAGGAAAGGAAGCGAATGTGTGTGCATGTAAAGATGATCAAAAAAATTAAATAAATAAACAGATACTGCGGGAAAATAAAAGTAGACATAAAAAATAAGAAAAAAAATGCAAGCGAGCAGTGCTACAAAGAAATAACATAACACACAAAGTATAAAATAAAACGCGCGACTAAAAAGAAAGCAATACGGATGCGGAAGGAGCACAAAACCTCCAACATGAATATACATAGGCAGACGGGCAGACGAATCGAGTTGGCTGTGAGCGGAAGAAGGCGATGTGAAACAAGAAGCCAAGGCGCACTGGAGCTTATATGGAGGTGGTGAAGGAACTTAGAAGAGAATACAGTTTTCAGAAGCAAAACAATAATGCAGCACACATCGTGGCCGGGAAAATTTTATTTTAAATACAACAAAGAAAGCACACCAACAAGGAAATGGCTGTCCTAGTGCAATAATCTTGCAACGCTTAATTAATTTGAAAGCTAGCTGGCAAACTGACATTGTTGCGCGCCTAAAACTGTGCTATCATGTCGTTCCGCCTTATTAAGCAGAGGCACACACACACACTAAAATGCGAATATTCATATGCACATACACACACACGCACATTAAGAGATCTAGATATGCGCTTATGCTGACTAGTATGTAGAACCGCAACATGCGCCTGTAATTGAGATAAATGAATTGAGATACACACATACATACATATATCAAAACTATCAAAGCAAGATTTCACTAAAGCTAGTGTTGCAGCGAGCATTGCAGCGACCACTACTACCAAAACATAATGACAGCTCAACGAACCGAAGATGTGGATAAGCTTGTAAATGTGGATTATGCTGCAAGAGTAGTTTTGGTTGTGGTTGCGACTAAAGCTGTAGCTGCGACTATGACTGTGACACTGACTATACTACACAGTACGTATTTACATACATATATAGGTTTATCCAGTTCGGCAAAGCATAGCATAGATAATAAAGTCAAATAGACTGTCTGCCACCCAAAACGAAGACAAGTGTTGGCATTTCAATTGTTAAACAAAAGCGACGGCTGAAAGTATAAAGACAATATAAGCAAGGAAGTAAGGCGGTGCGGGATCAAGAAATGAATGCAGCAGCATGCAAATTACGCATTGTTTTGACAACAATCGGTTGAATGCAGAACAACATAGCCACAAATTTCATTCCGGCAGAAATGATGCTGACACTGACAACGACAACGGCGACGACGACGACGACGACAACGACGACAACGACCCTAGGCCGAGAGCAAGTACTACAAGCAAAAGCTGTTGGCGCTAAAGCCAATGATGCTTCAAAGTGTACTCGGCGTTTTTCTAAAAATCATTTAAGCTAAACCAATTTCTTTGGCGCATATCACGCTGGTTTTCTTTCCTGCTTTTTCATTACTTCATTCGTCGCTTAGGTCTTTTGTGTTAGCGCATTTAACATTCAGTCTCAAATTTGCCACCATTTTGAATGCATTTTAACGCGTTATAAGCGAAATGTTTTTTAAGTAAAATATACGAATTCTATTAGCCTTAGCCGCGCTCTGAACCGATTTAACACGAAATTAGGCGTGTAAATTGAAAATTTCATTGTTGGCGCTGAGCTGCGAGGATTTACGATTTTACAGCGAATTAGTAAGTAGAGGGATTTGTGAATTCCGGGATTACAGGGATCATAATGGGAGACTATGTACATATATGAAGGGGTGGGTAGTGGGTAGTTCATTTCAAAAGGTATAATGAGCGTGATTTTGGTCCCTGAATACGATGAAAAATGTCTGTTTAGTCCTCTGCGACTGATGTGGTAGTCTGACAGACACCTAAAGTTCGACATTTTTTCCGAGCTTCAATAATATAGTTTATTATATGACTATTTCATTAATGAGTACTTAAAATATTGATAGAATTTCCAGTTTAAATCAAAAAAAAAGTTTATTCCTAAATATTTTATATATTTTTTTGATCTGGAAAATTGGTGTTTGAGAGACTACACGTCAATATAATAGGGAGACTTCGGTTATGTCAGTAGCAGAGGGTTTAGCTGAACAGCCGTAAATTCGTAGATTGTAAGTGGGTCGTAGACATTCCAGATCTTTGTGGTAATCCTGTACGTACCTTTACAGTTCCCTCTCTATTTTCAAGTGGTAAATTTTTCACCGCATGACACGCTTGTAGTGTAGTAAAGCCACAGCTCGCTAATTCATCCACAGCCTCATTCCCAGTATATGTCGCTATACTCACGGACCCATATAAGAAAAGATTGCGACTATCTAGAATTTGAGGCAAACCCTGTCATACAGTTCTCCGCAAACTGCGACCCAACGAGGAAGGATAAAACGCCTGCATTTCCACCCGAATTTGTGGGAAAATGGTCACTTACGTGCTCATGGCTGTTCGGTATTTTATGTATCCTACTCCTGAATTTCAAATTTTTATTTTATTTACAAGCCATGGTTGCTGTGAAATCACTTCCTTCTATGGGGTACCCCTCACAGCAAACATAAGGATTTGCTTTAGGTACCTTATCCGGAATGAACGCAAGCGGCGGGGATAGCTCGCCTATTTTTGTTATTTATTTAATTAAATTCAAATGTAAAGTAAAGTACAGATTGTTCCTATTGGAAGCGCCAGGTCCAGCTCGGAAATTTTATTTAATTGTGTTCTTGACAAACGACCATTTTTAACATACTTAGATTTCGTAAAGAGACATTGAAAGGCAGTCTTTCTATTCTATCAGTTGCGCCTATCCAAACATTGACGAGATAATTACCGAAAAGGTAAGCACTTCCAATATGTTAAGATTTTAAATGCAGAAGCTGGCAACATGCCTCGTATGAGGTTATAGGCTCGCTAAAGTTCAGCAAATGGAGAGCGAATTTTATAAGTTTTTTGAACTCTCTCTACGCTGCTTATATAAAGGAGGCATATTCTAGCCTAGATCTTAAAGGTGATGTAAAGTAGTTTTACATTATGTGGATCCGAGAAATTTTGCATGGTGCGTCCAACGAAAGCTACCATGGCTTATGCTTTGGCAACTATGAAGTTAATATGAGTAAAGAAATTTAATTTAGAGTCAAAACATAAGCCCAAGTTTTTAAATTCGTTGAATTATTTCTGGAGTTAGCTGGAAATATTATATTAAGTGAGCAGTGGATTTAGGTCTCTCGGAAAGGTAGAATGACTACATTTGTTGACATTAAGCGAGAGGTGATTCAGTTTACAAGTAAACATTAGCCTGCTCGCACTGAAGGGCTACAGAGCCATGCGCACATTTAATCACGGAATATATCTTGACGTCAGCAGCGTATACAAGAAAATTGGACGTACGGAAACAAGAATTTATTTCATTAATAAATAGAATGAACAGCAAAGGACCTAAAATGCTACCTTAAGCTACAACAGATGTGTCTATGAACGGTAGAGACGATACACTGTCGAAAGCAACCACGCACGCTCGCGTAAATAAGATTTTGTCCATTAAAAAAAACGATCAGTAGAAACCTATACGCGATATCTTGAAAGTTATGCCCCTATTTGAAACTCTATCAAAAGCTTTCGAAAATTCGGTGTATATGGTATCGACTTAAAAACCTCATGTAAAGCAGCGAGACAATCCTCAGTGAAGACTGCAAGGTTTGAAACAGTCTTACAGAGCGAAAACCAACTTCTTTTTAACTAAGCATTCGAATAACTTATAGATAGACGATAATTTCGAATCGCTCTGTATCTAATTTTGATTTAGGTGACCTATGCTCTTCACTTAAATAAAAATTAAATCAGACTAATTACGCTCAGAGGTGTTACACGTTTAATCACCTAATCATTGTGTATCTGCTGCTTACTTGTATACCAGGCCTTCTTTTACAACACAGCGTGCCAAAGCTTTCAAAAGCTCTCAGTGCAAATGAAAGCTTTCGCTGGCCTAGTCTGTTTTACAACCACTTTTTACTCACTTAAATAAATAGCTTATTGAAACTGAAAATAATTTAAATGAGAATTAAATAAAAAAATTAAATTAAAGTTAATTAGATTAGGGTTAAAGAACAGAAAAAATTCTCCTGCAGAAACGATACTATTTGTACATAAGATATAAGATAAAATAAGTTAGAATGGTTGACGGTTGTAGTGGCCAAATCTTATCACAAGAAAATCGACCTCTGAGCCTTTAGCATGCAATATGAAACTTTCCTAAGGGAGAGGTAGTAAGAGCGCAAATTTTTTAAACGGAAAGTTTTATTTGCCTCGAGGTCTATCTCAGCCAATGTGAATTTGCCAAATTTTAATTTAACAAGTAAGAAACCTTTCCACCTTTCCGAAAGCTACCGCTAGATGGTAAACCGGGGTGTACCAATTTTGAGTAGCGTCCTTAAATTTCGAAATATTGCGGTTACCAAGATATACACATGTAACCATAAGTGGGCGTGGCTACGCCCATTTTCCAAAAATTTATAATATTCTTATTTTTCGTCTGAAAATTATTACAAATATCAATTTTGAGTGAATTATCTTCAGTAGTTACTAAAATATCGCAGTTTTCGTATTTCTGGAAATTACCGTTATATGGGAAGTGGGCGTGGTTACTGTCCGATTTCGCCCATTTTCAATACCAACCTACCTTGGATTAACAGAAACCTACATACCAAATTTCGTTGAGATATCTCAATTTTTGCTCGAGTTATCGTGTACACGGACAGACGGACAGACGGACAGACGGACAGACGGACGGACAGACAGACATGGCTTAATCGATTTCTTTTTTCATCCTGATCATTTATGTATACATTTGTCTATATCTATCTCGATTCGTTTTGGCTGTTACAAACAACCGTTATGTGAACAAAATTAATATACCCTTGTGCACAAGTGCGCTCGGGTATAAAAAGTACGAGCGACCGATGAAACTAAGATTAGTGACTACCTACTTGAGACGATATAATATGAATATGCTGAAATAGAATTACCATTGAAGGAAGAGAACATAAGAGAAAAAAAGCTGTTAAGAGAATTACTGAGACTAAATTTTGCGGAGGGTAAGACTACTTAAATGGACAGCAAGCTGGCATGATGCTTTTAGAAACTTAGACAAGGGGTTTCCCCCTCGCTAGCTTCTAAAATAAGGAAATGAAAGGAACTGAATCCAGAGCCTTATGTTTTCCTGACTTTAAGAGTAATTTAATAATTAGTTTCACTGCAAGTTACTAGCATCCTTCAGCTACAGAAACAACTGCATACGAAACTGTTGAATCAATCTTAAACCAAAACAATTAAAGTTCGCATCACCAGCGCTTGCCATGGATTTCATAATAACTATAGAGGTAATCACGATACGGTGCATACTGACTAGCATGGTGCATAGATAACATAAATAGCATGATTGGCCAACTTTGTTGTTGTTCGAACACATGAAACAGTATGCACCGGAACGTGAATACCCCTAATGCAAACTACACAAATAATCGAGGAAAGTACTCTCTAATGTTCATTTCAAATGAAAAACTTAGACGCACTGGCATATATACATTTATCCGCGGTAGTCAGTCTGGAAAATATTTTTGAATAAAGCTCTGCTGACATAAACATCACTTTCAAATTGGTAAACTAAAAAATCGCAGTCGCTAGCTCTGAAGCGTGCTATTAATTTTTCCGTCTAGGTTTTTGCGATAAAAAAAAGTAGTCAAACGCGAAACAATAAACACACGGCTTGTCACGTCATAATTTTCCCACATCACAACGACAGACAGCGCGAAAAAAAACCTAAGCAAAAATGTATTGCTACGCAGAACATAACTAAGGGAAGTATGAACTCATTTTCATAAGGACGCGCACAACAAATAGAAAAATGTTGCATATATAAACAAGTTTGCATGTGTATACATATGGGGAAGAGTTGAATAAAAACGGCATTGTTTCGGGGGAAACAGAAAGTAAGAATATTCCTTGCCAAAAAGCGTCAACGAAAAAAAGTTACTATCACAAAAGCAGACGAGTTAGATTAAAAAAGGAAATTTAAGCAGCTAAAAAACTAAAGCCATGAACTTTCGCCAAAATGGAATGAGAATTTAAGATATTAAAATAAATGTTTTTTTTTTTTTTTTTTTGAAAAAGCTTTTTGCCATCAACGTCCGTCAACATGGTTTGAGAGAAGTTTGCAAAAAAATATTCGTACAAGTAAACCGGTATTGTCTAGATTATTATTTTTGTTTGCCTCTACAATTTCCCGAAAGTGCAAAGTGCAATGCCCTCACTCAAGTTCACTCACTGAAAATCACTGTTTCATTGTTACAAAATGGAAATGCAGCTGGCTACCCTCGAGACAGACGCTTTAGGACCTCAAAACTACAGGTATAAAATGATGCTACGGCGAATTCTAGAATGGTAGACACTTGTTCACTGACTTTGCTCACCTCTCACCTTTGATATGTACATATGTATGTATGTAGGTTTCTTTTTTATTATATTTTGCCTTGACTTGAAGTTTGCGCGCGCAGAAAAGCATTGTTGATGAATTGTGTACATATATGTACGTGTGTGTGTGTGTTTTTTCTTTTTATTTCTTTTATTTTCTTAAAGGAGGCGCACTTGAGTTAAGCTTTGCTGTTCAAAGACTAGCCGTATATGTACTTAAAATGAGTACGGCGTACTTCCGTAAGCAGGTGGCTAAATGTGGAAAGAATGAAAGGTTAAACATTTTTACAAGTGTAGAAGATATTTACAAAGAAACGTTGTGTATTATACATTTAAAGCATTTTGCTAAAATAAAACAATGAGCTGAGTTTTTTATACATATGTATATATTTCATTGACAATCTTAACTGAAAATATTCTCTAAGCTACGTAGATGGATTAAATCAATAAATGTAGTTGGAAGTATGATTAACCAAGATCATCAGTATTTTAGGGTATAAAATACAATGATTTATAGCCCTGTAAGCTAAAATAAAGCTTTAAGTTATGCCTGGGTTTGTTAAATAGTGTCATGTGCAGTATGTGTCTCCTAGGTCTGCTGATAATTGTAGTGCATACAACAAAGAAGATAAAAGGGGGAAACCAATTTTGGAAAAGGTTAGGCTAGGTTCACTGGCTGGCTTAAGAAGTGCATTTCAATACCGAGGCCATCTCAGACCTAATCCTGCGTGGCAGTAAGCCATTCCAAACTTTCGGCGACTCTAAACAGCTTCTCCCAGGAACTACACCAACCCTCCTAGTGGCCTCACAGCGCAGGGCGGGTCATTCATAAAACTACATAGTTTCTGTACCCGTCGAATTAGCGTAGTTTACTCGCCTCCGACCTTTGGAACGAAGGCGAGTACGTCACGCATACCACAACTATACCACCCTGTCGAATGCATAGATCTCCGCTTAACGCTTAAAATAGTTTGAAATTTTGTGAACTTTATTCAATTCCAGTTGCTGTGAGAAGCCTCCAGTTCCTTCTGATTCCCAAGTCACTTTTATTAGGCAGCGTCCCTAACTTCCTAACTTCTCTCTCATCCTCAACGTATTATTCTGCGATCTGTCTGGAAAGTGCACTTCGTAAAACATATTTAACCATAGGGAAGACTTGAGCTCTTTGTTGCCATTAACAACGTTCTGGAATTCGCAACAGGTTCAAGTAATATTGAAGTAAAAGTAACTTGGCACAGTTTGGAGACCGAAACTGATGTTCCTTTAAGCGAACCAGACGAGATTTTCTAGTCAAGTGCTCAAAGACGATGAAATTTTGTCAAGCTGTTCAAAGGCGGAGGTGCTAAGCTGGTAAGGCGCAGAGACGAACTGTTTGGAATAATTTTTTCCAAAGAATTCACTGATATGAAATCATTCATCAATTAGCGATCGATGTGGCTTAACACCTGAACCAATCCCTCATATTCAGATCCAGCCATTCAGACGACTTTAGGAACACTTTTCACTGCACGGAAAGAAGATGTGGAAGATTTTCTAAAAGTATACTGCTGTGCAGACTAAAGTTGAATGCTATCCTCAACTTTCTTTTGCAAACTTAAAAGAACTTCTCCGAGCTCCTCGAGGGTCTCAACCAAGGTTTTGGAAAAAAAGCAGAGCCGTCAGTCGATTTGGTTTCCTACAAGTGAGGAAAACAGGAAAACGAGCTGGGTGTAACAGTGAATGCGAAAAGGACAAAGCATCTTTTGGTAATACACAGTAAAGCCTCACATATTTGGGTATGCCGACTTTAGAAGCTATAACGAGATTCGTTTATCAATAAAAACCCGAAATCGCGGTCTACAGACTTTTCGTCATTACTGCTATTTTAAGTGGTGCTGAAACGAGGACGATGTTTTAAAAAGATGAGGCGGTTTTTGGGCGTATCCGAGAAAACTACAGTACGGATTATCCATTGGCTCGGCTAAGGCGGCGACGGATACCGAAGAAGATAGAGTGATATTTTTTTTCAGGGTTTGATTAGAAATCACTTGCCTGGCTAGCGAAATTAGGAAATTAGGAAAGTACGAATGAGGAAAGTAAGTTCAAATAAAGAAGGTGCCAAAGCAGCAAAGCATTGTATGAACAAAAAGGAAGGTTAAAACGATCTTTTTAAAACACTGACAGTTCCGATGATTCAACCCGATCGTCCAAGAATGAACTATTACGTTTCGAGCGATCAAATCAGAAACTAAGAGTCTACTATAAAATCTAAACAACGTAGCCAAGCAAGTCTTTTTTTAAACAATTTACTTGGTGATACCTACATGGTCTGTCCGCACTTGCATCGCCTCCTTTCCTTCTCCATCTAATCCGCCACACTTATCTCATTTTTCATGTTAAAGCCGCGTTGCATATTTACCTACATAGAACGGAAATGCCTACGCCACGACCGGCTGCGACTAACTATAAAACTAACTGGTGGCTTTAGCACACCGCACAGTTATTTTAGCGTACACAAAAAGCAATGGAAATTCGGTATAAAGGCAAAGGTGATTACAAAGAAAGGCAGCAGCGTCGTAGGCGGCGGCGGCGGTGGCAGTGATTTATGGCCGCTCAAATTTGCAGACATTTTGCGCTGATTTCGCTGGTTTAAAAAATGTTCAACGAAAAAGCAAGCGAAACTACATAGACGACAGCAAGGCATTCATTCGGCGGCACTGCAAAAGCATAGTTAAAGGCGCACAAAAGAAGTAGAGACAGGTGGCGCAAGAGGTAAAAAAAAAAAGAGAAATGTCGGCTTTCGTGAGCAAATAGTTGGAAATTGAAAATCGCCGTAGCTAGGTGTACACAAGGGTGGGAGCAACGCAGAATGTGTGTTTTGGTTTGACGGTGGGGGCGTACTCTTAGGAATGGTTCGAACGCGAGTACAAAAGCAGAGAATGCAAAGGTGAAAAATTTTTGTTTTGGCTAAAATAAAGTAGTGAAGACGGATGTGGTATAATTTGATAAAGCTTTAGCGTTAAGTACTAAGTATAAAGCGCAAAGGTCGCATTAATGCTTTTAGTTGAATTCTTACTTTCGCAAGCTGGTAATTAACAGAGTTGGTATGGTTAAAATGACTGAAGTACCTACTTATTAACAAAACTACTTACTTACATATTTAATAGTACGCATGCAAAAGAGCATTCGTAAATTAATTAAAGAAGTTGAGTGAAAAAAAATCGAATAAAATAAAAAGGTAAATGTGCTTTTGTTGAGGACTTACCGAGGACTTTGCTTTCATTCGTCCACTATTTTCGCTTTTATGTTTTGGTCAAAGCGCGCGCGAATACTTTTGCTGAAAACCGCTTACAAACCACAAATCTCTAACGAATAAAAAAATAAAAATAAAAAATTGCGTGTGCTGTTGGCGGTTTGTACAATACATAACAACAACAAAAATTATTAGCATTTAAAGCAGATCAAGAAAAAATGTGCAAAAGAGTGTGGGCAGTCTAAAGCGTTGTTGCGATTGCACAAGGGACATTTTGACTTTCACATGCAAAGTGACCACAAAAAATTGGGTTTTATATTTTTCACTTCGTCAATTTTGATGTCATTTTCAATGATAAATTTGCAAAAAAAAATGGGGAGAGTATGTAAAGTAAAAAAAACAAGAGCACAAAACATTCAACGCGAGTGACCGCAAGTAAAGCCGCTTAAAAATTTTGCGAGTGAGCAGCAAAAAAGTGCACACGTGATATTTTTTTGATGTTGTTCGTTTGTTTTTTTTTTGTTCTTGTACGGAGACAGCACTGTTTTAATTAAAAAACTTAACAATCGGCTTTTGTATATGTGTTAAAGTATTTATGGTTTGAAAAAAGGGAAAGCGAAACTTTTGTTATGAAATTACGAACATTTTAACATGAACGTAGCATTTAAATAGAATTTGCTAGGAAAAAATTTATTTTAATACATAAATTCATATGTTAACATTTAAAGTGAATGCTGGCGAAAAATATATAGAACCAAACTGTAGAATTTTTTTTTTTACTTTCAAGCATATGCATTTTTTTTATTAAAGGAGGTTTTTTATGCTATGAGCATATCATTGGAGAAAAATTAGTATACTGAGAAACAAAAATGCTGCTGAACGAAAGCGCTGCCGAGTTAAAATATAAATTTTATAATCGTGTTGAGAAGTTAGGTTAAAGTTACGGACTGCATATAATAAGCGCTTCTCGCTCAATACAGCTGGTGTGCTACCATTTAACGTTAACGGTTCGTTTCCGTCCCGTCAGGATAGCCTGAATAAATTATTTTTGTTAACACTCAAACAATTCTTTACAAGCATAATTATACAACCGCTGGAGCACAGACTGTTCCTATGTTATAACGGGTTCCTTGAGAATCTTCTCTTGTTGAAAAGATAGGAAATATTTACTAGAGTTAATAAGGTCTTTCTAGATTTATCTAGCAGAATCTCTTCTTTTTATATTCTTGGGGTTAGACAGTTTACTGCAAAGGGGAGGCTTTACCTTTTGAGGACCAAGGGGAAATATTTTTTAGAAAGAGTTTTTTCACTTATAGGAAAATCAGTTAAAATTTTCTGTTTATTACAAAAAGCTCATTTTTATTTAGCTTTTAGAAGAATAAAATTTTAGAATAAATTTTTTCATCGAAATTAGAAAAAAATTACTTTCCAGAAAAAATACATACATATGTACATAAATACGTATAAAGTATAAAAAACAAATACTTTTTGGAAAAAATTCCTTAAGTAGAGAAATTATCAATTGAAAAAAGCAAATATTTAGCAAAACGAACTGATTTTTAGAAAAAAGGATTTTGTTGAAACAGAATTATCATGAAAAAAATATTTTTAGAAAAACTTTTTTATTAGTCTATATGCAAAAATTTTATCGAGCTTGAGGTGTATCTACCCATCGGGCTCAGTTCGCCGAGTTTATACGTCCTTTCCAAATTTTCGTTTGTCAACCCAACTACAATCAAGGGCAACTATTTTTTTGCTATTTAGACTTGATCAAATCTTTGTTGTGGTTGTTATTAAGTGAAGATATTTATTTATTTTTTTTTTATTTTTTTTTGTCTATGAATTTACAATTAGTACAGCGGTCTTTAAATAGCACTATTTTTACTTAATAATGTTTTTCTTGGGAATTAAAGCCAAATTTAGTGGATGAGAGGTCGAGGTCCAATGAAAGAATGAGCTTATTCAATTCGACGAGAGTTCTATTAACCGGGGCATTAAAGCTATATACAGTCTTGCTGGTGACAACATAAAACACCTCATAATGACGCAACATTCTACAAGGAACACTGAAATTAATTTTACCTAACAGTACTGGATAATCAACAGTGCCCGAGATTATGTCAAATAGAAAAGAGGTTGATCGGTTGAGGTGGCATTAGGTTGATCAACTGACAGCGAGAGCTGTACTCAGGCTTAGGTTCAGAGAAGTGCAGAGAGCGTAGGGCAAACCGGATAAACGCCTTCTGTACAGATTCTAATCGATTTATATGTTTTTGGTGGTAAGGCCTCCATACGGCATACTCTAATATCGAACGGACAAAGGACGAATACAATAGTTTCAAAGTGTACGGATCTGAAAAGTTTGATAAGCAGAATTTTATGTGAGATTCTGTCAAAGGCTTTAGAAAAATCAGTATAGATTGTATCAACCTGACAGCCCATTTGAAAGGCAGCAAAACAATCATCAAAGGATACCGCTAGTTTGGTTAAAGTCGATCTTCCCGTTACAAAACCGTGCTGATTGATAGAAATTGACTGCCTGAGGTTGAAAAAAAGTTTGTCTTTTATGATGGATTCAAGTAACTTAGGTACGGTGGATAATTTTGAAATAGGCCTATAATTTTTGACGTCACATTTATTACCAGTTTTAAACGTAGGGGTAATTGAAGTTAACTTCCAATCGTTAATAACACTACCCGCGGATAGAGATTTGTTGAAAATTTCTCTCAGTGGCTTAACTAACGATGGATAGTTTTTGAGTAGGATAACAGAAAATCCATCCACGTCTGTCTGTGAGGGCATTTTTAATTTGTCAATACCCTGTAGCGTGTCTTTCTCAGTAATAGCCAAACAGCCAAAGTTAAAAGATGACTCACGAGGCACAAACATTCGCGGTGTCCGGGTCGACGATATAATCATCATCAAATACGAAATTCGACGCAAAGAAATCAGCAAAAAGATTTGCAGCTTCGGAAATTGAGCTAGCTTTTTTGTCATTGTAAAAAACCGACGTGGGGATATTAGAAACACCTTTTTTTGACTTTACAAAGCGCCAAAAAATTTTCGGGTTTACTTTAGTATTATTTTCAAAATTTGGCACATCTCTCACTCTTATATCGCACCTTATTAAGCTTATAAAATTTATATTTGTATGTAGTATATAACTCAAAATGCCTCGGATTATTTAACATATTGAACTTTTTGAAAAATTTATTTCTAAGGTTCTTTAGACGATTGAGCTCTCTCGAGAACCATGGGCGTTTATAAGGATGCTTTGAATTTATAGGAACATGTTCTGTACATATTTCAAGAACAGTATTTTTAAATACTCTAAAACAGTCGGCAACATCATCACCCCCTATGATAATGTCCCAATTTATTCCAGATAAGAGATAATTTAATNCGATTGAGCTCTCTCGAGAACCATGGGCGTTTATAAGGATGCTTTGAATTTATAGGAACATGTTCTGTACATATTTCAAGAACAGTATTTTTAAATACTCTAAAACAGTCGGCAACATCATCACCCCCTATGATAATGTCCCAATTTATTCCAGATAAGAGATAATTTAATGTCTGAAAATTACAACGATTATAGTTAAAAGACATCTTAGGATTCTCCCTAGGAATCTCAAAAAACTCTATACACTCAACTTCTAATATAAGTGGAGAGTGATGTAAGTTAGGCAGGGAAATACATAATAGAATGAATGTGCCTGAAAAAATTCGATTTCGATAAGCTTAGTAATGTAATTTTTTGTTTTTATTGAGGGCCGAGTTACCAAAGTCTGAGAATCACAAACTTTGTAACTGACTAAGCAAATAAAATCATACGCTTTTTTAAACATTAAATGAAGTATTCTTTTGGGCACACTAAGTATTTGTTACATCAGCAAAAATTTGTCCTTAATCATTACATTAATACTTAATTAAATTATGTTGTTTCCCCACCTTTTTTTAAACTTTGCGATCGAAGCGCGTGACATGCTTTTCAACTTAATATCTTGATTTCTATTTCAAAAGCAGAAAATACATGATTTCCTTAAAAAAAGATACAGCTTTTCTAATTTCCTGCACACAACATTTCACGCACTTTTATTGCTTTATTAACTTCTTTTATGAGTCAATGAAAAGCGTAAAGGAAATGAGCGCATATGCACAGCAGAATGACTGAGCTACATAGATACATAATAGAAAGAAAAAGTTCCTTAAGAGAAGCTTCGTTTGAGTTAACAAACATACAAAAGACATGCAAACTCATTTGTAAAGTATATTTATTTATAACTGATAAAGGACAAAAGTTTTAGGAATGAATAAAGTTAAGCAACAAATGAAAGAGCATCACAACATATAAATCTACATTTCAAACTTTGTACAGAATTAAAAAAAAATCAAATCTTCAAAAACTTTTTATAATTTTTTTTTTTTTTTAACCGGTTTCCAAAAAAGGAGCAGGTTATCAGTGCGTGGGAATATTTATTTTTTATTTTTTTTTTTATGTATGTTACTGCATAACTTTGGACCACGTCAACCGATTTCGATAATTCGTTTAGCATCGGAAAGGTAATGCCTCAGAGGTGGTCCCATACTAATCTGCTTTAGATCCGATAGTTGGATAATGAAATATATATACATATACATATGGGATGTTCCATACCAAAACGGACGCGGTTCATATGTTGGATTTGTTNTTTTTTTTTTTTTTTAACCGGTTTCCAAAAAAGGAGCAGGTTATCAGTGCGTGGGAATATTTATTTTTTATTTTTTTTTTTATGTATGTTACTGCATAACTTTGGACCACGTCAACCGATTTCGATAATTCGTTTAGCATCGGAAAGGTAATGCCTCAGAGGTGGTCCCATACTAATCTGCTTTAGATCCGATAGTTGGATAATGAAATATATATACATATACATATGGGATGTTCCATACCAAAACGGACGCGGTTCATATGTTGGATTTGTTTCAAATTTTTAGGGTTGATGCATAAACATAAATTATAAATAAATATGAAATTTGAACTTGATAAATACATTTTTATAAACTTTATAGCACAAAAACAAAAACAAATCGATTTAATAGTTTTCCAAATATCTCGAGAACGGGGCAAGGAAAAAATTTGAAAAAATCAGACATACATGCATCAAAATTCTCTATGAAAGGAAATATTTTCAAATTTTTTTTTTTATGGAAAATTTTTTCACATACAATTTTTTTGATAAAAAAATAGTTTTTGAAAATATGCCATCTCAAAAAAAAATTAAAAAAAAACAAAATGGTAGCTCTATATTTAAGTATAGTATTATGGTTTGCGTTCTACAATAATTTGAATTATGTTTTTTTTTTAACCGTAGTTGAATTAAATGAGTACATTAAAAAAATTAAAAATTTTAAAAATTATTATCATTAAATTTTAGTATAATAAGTGCAAGTTTTAACCGATTGCGAAACCGGCGTTAATTTTTTTTCTGATTTTCTCTGAAAACGGTTTTGCTCATTTTCTTCCATAAGAAAAAAGTTCAAAAAGCCGTCAGCATAAAAAAATATAAAAACTCAACGCGATTTTGCAGTAGCTTAAAACTTGCACTTTATTCTAAAGTTTAGTGAGCTACAAAACTGTATACTCAAAAAAATACTAAAAAAAATTTTTAATTCGTAATGTAATCATTTTACTCAACTACGATTTAAAAAAGAGTGCACCCCATAATACTATACTTAAATATAGAGCTACCATTTTGATTTTTTTATTTTTTTTTCTTTTTGAGGTGGCATATTTTCAAAAACTAATGTTTTTTTATCAAAAAATTTGTATGTGAAAAAATTTTCAATAAAAAAAAAATTTTATAATATTTCCTTTCATAGAGAATTTCGATGCATGTATGTCTGATTTTTTCAAATTTTTTCCTTGCCCGTTCTCGAGATATTTGAAAAACTCTTAAATTGATTTGTTTTTGTTTTTGTGCTGTAAAATTTTTAAAAACGTATTAATCAATTTCATATTTATTTATTACTTATTTATGTTTATCCATCAACCATAAAAATTTTTAACGAATCAAACACAGAAGTGAGAACCCCGTCCGTTTTGGTATGGAACGGCCCATATATATATTTTTATATGAGAATTGAAGTCGGTTTTGTTTTTTGCTTAAAAATCACTTGTTAATTTGAGTTTTTAGAAAGCATTTTCTCCCATATACATAAATATGGATTTCGGTCATGCGTTGTATGGATTAAAGTGCGCATAACCCTCGGCGAAAAAATATCTCAAAAATCAACGGTATACTTTAGCCCCTTGAAACTTGCACATTATTATACTAGAATGAGTGTGCCAGTTATTGTCGAAATTCGACAGTTTTTCTAGTTTAAGAGCCTTGGAAAGGTTTTCTAACTTAGCACGTAGTTTAACTTATAAAGTACAAAGTAACTTACCGGAAAATCTCCTGCTTTGGAACTAAAATGTGACTAAAAGTTTTTATATATTTGAAGGCCTTTGGAGCACTTCGGCAGAACTTGGAATTGACCCGATACATTCCAGTTTATGGATAAATTTCAATAGTTTGATATATATCGATACTTCGATGAATTTCAAAAACAATAAAATCCGATAACTCAACAAAATTCGATAGCATGACTAATTTCGATAACTTTGAAATTCGAGGGCAGGATAAATTTCGATAACTCAAAAGTATAATGTCGGTAATTCGATAAACTTTGGATTCCTGTGGAAATTTCGATAACTCGGTTAATTTTGCTGGCTCTATATTTTTCGAAAGCTATCGACAAATTCCGATAACTCGTTGCACTCTGTTAACACGATAAGATTCGATAAGCAGTGATAACTCGATAAACTTATGTAACCTTGAATTTTCTTCCATATAACACATGATCAAAATATTTTTTTACATGGAAAAAAATCCGCAACACCCTCGACAAAAAAAATTCTAAAAAATCAACGGTAATTTTTAGCGACTTGAAACTTGCACTTTATTATACTAAAATTGAATGGGCTACAAAACTGCATAATTTTCTAAATATTCTAATTAAAAGTTTTGAAATTTTGATGACAATTTTTTGAAGTTTGATTAATTTTTTTGCAATTTGTGCAAGCTTTGCAATTTTTTTTTATTGTGGTTTCTGATATAGATTGAATTATATTTTAAATGAAAATTATTAAAAATAAATAAATAAACATAATTTGCAAGCAATATAGTTTTGAATTTCGTTGCTAATTAGTTGCACGCATCTGTATGTATTTTGAAAATTCCATAAACTTCGATTCGATAAATCGACCAACTTCAGTAAATCAATAATTATCGAGAACTCTGTAAGTTGAAAGAACTCGATGCACTACGATAACTCGATAAAGTTCGTTAACCCTATAAATAATGATAATTCAATAAATATCGATAGCTTGATAAATTTCATTTACTTGACAAATTTCGATAATCCCATAGATTTTTGTTGCACCATAACTATCCTTAAATTTCAACGACTAAGTTTCTGTGCCTATAAATTTCCGCAACTCAGTAAACATTGATCAGTATGAATAATTCGATACGTCGCGATAACTCAATTAGCATGGTTAACTCGATAAATTTCGATAACTATAAACTTAGATGATTCGTTAAATTTCGGTAACTTGATAACTTTCGAGAACTAGAATTTTTATTGCTGAATTTATTTCGATGCCTATCGAAAAATTTCAACTAATTTTCTTACTCTTGCAGGTACGCCATGTATTTCTCATCGTCTCCATTTTCGTCTTTATCTTCACTTTTGCCTTCTGTTTTTTTTATTCATCTTCATATTTGTCTCTATTACAAAAGTGGGCTTGGTAGAATCGCCAAACAAACGGAGACAAAATTTAGTAGGCTACAAACTGCAGACCGAGAATTTTTCTAAAGACTTTGATTAAAAAGCTAAACATTTGTATAACAAATTTTTAAAATTTTTTGCAAATTCTTTAAAAAGTCAGAAACGTTGATTTATAAGCGGTTTTTTTATGTAATGAGTTAGACTTTTAGTATTTATAATGCCCGAATTGCGGCATTTGTGACCGATTGTTACTTGTTTCGAATGGAATCGAATAAAATGACTGCTGCTTGTTTCGTTTCGATGTCGGCTGAGCAACTGAGAATTGTTAAATGCCCAAAGTCGACTGGTGGAAGCCATTGATTTTTGGTATTCATTCAAAAAGCATCTTAGTGGTCGAATACATTGAATTAGAAGATAGGGCGTCGAAAAGGCATTATACGCAGCTAGTATATGGTAACTAATATCCACAGAGATGGTTCAAAAGTAATTTTTATTTAGATATGAGTATAGCTTTAAACGTAATTTTTAGCACTAATAAAACTTAAATACATACTACATTTCGTTAGCCTTAATGTATTTTCCGGATCCCTCCCTAACTTTTACAGATAACAGCTGCTGTCCGACGAGGCAACGCGATAAATTGTCATTTGAGTAGCTGTGCAAGGCGCGCCCCCCTCCCCCCCCTCATCCGTTTGGCATGCCATCAGGCAAATCTGATTGTATGCATACATACATATTAGGCTGTATGCGTTTACATGCGTGTGCCTAGTACGTGCGTGCCAGCTGCTTTTGCTTAATTCAAGGTTAGGGGTGATGCCAAAATAATTGTGACAGCTGGCACTGATATCGAAATAGCTAGAGTTATGGCGCATCCCTGCACCGCGCACGAGCTAGAAGCGGGAGTTAGGTATGTACATACAACTTCGCACGCTGTGAACCTATCAGGGCAATTTGTGTTTGTGTTTTTGTTTGCATTTGTATTTTTATGTACATAGATATTTTAACAGCAGCGACAATCGCAATGGGGTACCTCTACTCAATGTCATAGATAAAGCAATTCTTGCGCACAATTTCGCCTTTTGGCTACTTTCTTCCCCCTCACCATCACCCTATTTGTTATTTGGACAATTTTACGCTGCCTTTTTCACGAATTTTATTTGCAATTTTCATTTGCACACAACTGAATGGCTTTACATTTCTCGCCGAATGTTTGCTGTAATTATTGAATTGGAAATAAGTAAATGTGCGTAGAATGAAATGCGCTGATAAAAATGTGCTGCAATACGAAAGCGAATGATTTCCTTGTACGAGTACCAATTTTGGTTTTGTTTATTTTTCTGTGAATGTGAAAGCAGCTGGCAAAAAGGTTTACAGCGTGGGTATGGTACTTGAAAATTTATATTACTTTTCACTTGGCTAATTTAAAGGGGGAATGTTTAAATAAAAGTAATACTTAGAATAAAGGACCAAGTGATTTCGACTTGAGAGCGCGTTGAGAAAATTAAGACATTCGCAGTTCTATTCGGAGCTGGTAAAACACGAATTTTTTAACCGGTAAATAAAGTTGGAAGCGGGAAATTTAATTATTTAAATTACAAAAAATATGTTCGATAAAATTCAGAAGCGGTGGGCTAGTTAAAAGATAGATGGAATTAATTTAAATGCATAGGTATATTAATTTCGATTCATTATTGATAAATTTATCGATCAAATTAGTATTTTTTTAAGTCAAGAGAAAGGGCGTTTTCGAACTGGCTGCCGAGATAGATGAATGTACCAAAATTCGTTTTAAAATTTCCGTATTTGTGTATAGTTGTTGTTTCAGCCGGTCGAATTTGAGTTCTTTTTGCATTTTGTTTTACTTCGCATTTGGTATTAAACTTTGTAAGAAAGATAAATGTGATGATGAAGGTATATCTAAGTGACAAAAAAGTGAAGGCAAAATTGAAGATAAAGACGAAAATTAAAACAATGAGAAATACCTACGAATTAGGGTAACTGAAAGGGTACGAAAATTTATTGAAATTTTTCAATACAAAAACGAAACAAATTCGGTCATAAAAAATTTAGTTATCGAGAGTTATTAAGTTACCGAAAATGATCGAGTCATCGAAATTTGTAGTTACTTATAGAAATTTATCGAGTTATTATCCATGCTTATGAGTTATCTCAACGTAACGAATTATTCAAACTGATCAATGTTTTTTGAGTTGTCGAAATTTATAGACACATAAAATTAGTTGTCGAAATTTACGGATAGTTATCGACCTAAAAAAAAATTTATGGGATTATCGAAATTTGTCAAGTTATCGATATTTACTGAATTATCATTATTTATAGAGCTAAGGAATTTTTTCTAGCTATTGTATTGCATCGACTTCTTTCAAGTCTCGAGTTGTCGATATTTATCGATTTACTGAAATTTGTCGATTTATCGAATCGAAGTTTTTGGAAATTTCAAAATACATCGAGTTATCGAAATTTCAAGGTTATATAAGTTTATCGCATTATCACTGCTTATCGATTTTTATTGTATTACCAGAGTGCAACCTGTTATCGAATTTTGTCGATGGCTTTCGAAAAATATGGAGCTATCCAAATTTACCGAGTTAACGAAACATATGGAGGTATTCAAAGTTTATCGAGTTATCGATTTATCGAATTATATCGAGATATATGTATATATTTTTGATTTATCGAAATCTGTAGAGCCCTCGAAACGGAAGGTTATAGAATTTTATCGAAATTACTCGAGATATCGAATATTGTTAAGTTAAGGGATTTTCGTGTTTTTGAAAATCATTGAATTATCGATATGTATCAAATTATCGAAATTTATCAACAAACTGGAATGTATCGGGTCAATTCCAAGACCTTCAAAGGTCCTCCAAAGACCTTCAAAGATACTTATAAAAAGATTTTCCGGTAAGTAATGTTGTGCCTTATAAGTTATTATTATCAATAGCGTGTCCTTTTTTACATATTAATCGAACTTCTTATCGATAAAGTAATCGGTACCAGGGTCGACAACCTACCTACCTATTAATTTACTGCAATAGAATTCAATAGAGTTTTCATACATACTTATATGTATCTATTATGTATAGTATTACTTAATCTATAACGTTATCGTTTAAAATCATCGTTATTATTCCAGTTTCATAATCGTACATTTCTCGGTCGAATTGTTAGCGACATTACAAATGGACGATTAAGATATGGATATAGAGAAAATAATATTTTTAGATATGTTTGTCGATAAAACTTTCCATATTCAACACATAATTCCCGCAGTAGATTTAAGAGTATTCGCTGGGATTTTAGCTCAAACTTAAATGTATTACACTGAAGTAAAATAAAGAAAGTGGAAAGTGTAGTGAAATATCCGTTGCGCTGAGCAAACTTACCACCATAAACAGTAAATGCTTGTATGCCCAGTAGTATTCTCTTTTTTTGGTGGTGCCATACCGATATACTACAGTTCGCACAAGTTCTGCTGAATAAAAAATTAACAAATTTAAAGTTAAGTCAACATAATTGTTGCCATTTAATCAAGCTGTCAGCAGCAGCAGCAGCAGCAGCGTGCTTCATTATTCTACACCAAACACACCCGCCACTCCCCCTCAAGCCCCAGTCAACACAGCAATTGGCAACTGTTGCTCTCTACATACATACTTACTTTATATGCACTCGCCTGCTTGTTGTTATTCTAAGTTGTCGGTATTGTTTTTGTTTTTGTTGTTGCAATATTTTAAATTGCTACAAAGTGTATTGCACTCGTTTTGCTGTAAAACTAAAGTAACAGAAATTAGCGACATGCGTGCCAGGAAGCAAACGCAGCTGGATTGCTACATATGTACGTACAACAATAACAACAAACGCACTAACAACACCCACAACAATTATTTTTATTTTTTTTGCAAGTTTTTTTCTGCTATTGTAACTTGCTCACTAGGGAAATGGTGGAAGCTTGATAGTTGGTTGGTCGAGCAGCTGGGCAGCGGTTCGGTGGCAGCACTCAGCGCTTTAGCAATTAATTTGCATGTTGCTAGTGTATTGGACAATATAAACGTCAAAGAGTAATATGTGCTTAGAAAACAACAACTGAATCAGACACAACTAACCGGGAACAAACAAAAAAAAATGTGTTGCTCCACATTCGATTAGATTTGCAAAGTGCGGCAAGTTCGTAGGGTAAGATAAAGCAAGGGTTGCGTTCACGAATTTATTAGGATGAAGATGAAAAAAAAAATAAAAATATGTTAAAAGAAACATTTATGTGCATATGATGACAGCTAATGTATAGTACATTACACACATACACATTGCATGCCTTTGTGCTGATATTCATTTGAATGCACCTCATGGGAGAGCGGTTGGTTGGTTGGCCCATAGCAACAATTTAATTAATTTGCAGACAATTGAAATAAATTAATGCTTTTAAAAACTGTTGCGAATTAGTTGCAAAAAAAACAAAACGAACTGAAGCAGTTGAAATTTCAATTGGTTAGCTAACGGCAGGCGCTCAGTGATTCGCCCCCATATAGCGAATCGGCAAAATTAGGGGAGTTATCGCAGAAAATTGAAATTTGATGTACCGCTTCAGAATATGTAAACTAAGAAAAAATCGAAGTTTTGGCAATATCGGTGCAAGGACATGACTACCTCCCTTATATCCTTAATTTTAAAAGTTTAATTTTAACTAAAATTATAAACAGAATAAAGCGAAAATTGGTAACTGTCTCTAAAATTATGCCCTCAAGCTGTGTGGCAAATTTCGGTTCGTTCCGTGCAAGGACATGACTACCTCCCATATATGCTTTTCTCAAAAACTAGATTTTAGCCACATTTTTGATCTTGTGTGTCTTTTAAAATGTTTTTCTCCATTTCTTTGAATTCATTCAAATTTTTATTTTTTTTTGTGTTTTTTAGACGTGCATGGGAAAATCGCACATGCCTTATATTTTTATGACTGGCTTCTAAGGCTTCTTCGGACAAACAAAGCCGACTTCAAACTAAACGAAATTAGTATGGGACCACCTCTGAGGTACCACCTTTTTATACCCGAGCGCACTTGTGCACAAGGATATATTAGGGGTATTCTGTACATCTTGCAAAGCCCTTGCACGGTGCACGGATTGCACGGTTTGCAAAGCTGTCCCATACGAAAACCGGTTTTAACCGTGCAATCCGTGCAATCTGTGCACCATGCAAGGGCTTTGCAAGACTCAGAGAATACTGTAACCACGCCCACTTCCCATATAACGGTAATTTCCAGAAATACGAAAACTGCGATATTTTAGTAACTACTGAAGATAATTCACTCAAAATTGATATTTACAATAGATTTCAGACGAAAAATAAGAATATTATAAATTTTTGGAAAATGGACCTAGCCACGCCTACTTATGGTTACATGTATATAGCTTGGTAACCGCTGCGCCAATTTTTTCCAAACTTATCACAGTTGTTGGCCTTGGTACAGCATACTAAATGGCCGAAAATTTAAAAAATCGGACAATAACCGCGCCCACATCCCATATAACGGTAATTTCCAGAAATACGAAAACTGCGATATTTTAGTAACTACTGAAGATAATTCACTCAAAATTGATATTTACAATAGATTTCAGACGAAAAATAAGAATATTATAAATTTTTGGAAAATGGGCGTTGCACCGCCCACCTATGATCACATATATGTATGTGACACGTAAAGTTAAAAGGGACCTACGGTCAGAAAAAATCGGTTTTCACTTTTTCATCGACTCTTATAGTAAACGGGCCGGTCTTTCCAATGCAAAAAGCTTAAAATCGAACATCGGATTCGTAATCAGCGACACCAAAAACCCCCGAGTAATGAGTTTCAAGCGATTCCGATGAATTTTCAAAAAAGTCATCCGCCATATTCGATCCGCCATTTTGAATTTTGGAAAACTAACATCGGATTCGTAATCAGCGACCCCGAAAATCCCCGAGTAACGAGTTTCAATCCATTAAAACGTTCAGAAGCATCAAAATCAACTTGGTAAACTTCAAAGTCGTTTTTTCTCGAAATCTTTTTTTCTGGGCGTAGGTCGCTTTTAACTTTACGTGTCACATATGTATATCGGTAACCGTTCTACCAATTTGTAGCAAACTCGGTATTTTTATTGTGCTTGCCACATAAAAGCAAAGCGTTAAAAATTATTGAAATCGGACTAAAATTACAGCCGCTCTTCATATAACGGTAAATTTCAGAAATGCTTGAAACTGCAATATTTCGAAAAGTAAGGACGCTAATTTACTCAAAATTGATACACCCCGACTTACCATGTAGCGCTAGCTTTCGGAAAGGTGATGAAACATATATTTGATACTTGCACCGGGTATTTAATGTTCGGCTCCGCCCGTACTTAAGCTTTCTTACTTGTTCTTAATTCAAATTTACAAAAAGAATTAAAGAAAACACTATAGTATCTTGTAAAACCAGTAAACTTTCGATATTTGGGGTCATGCTAGAAAATAGAGCTTCGTAATTGTGGGAAACAGCGTAGGGAAGGTTTCGTCCCTACATGTGTTTGGAGAAGATGTGGTCCAAGTTTTTGCAAATCAAAAGGCAAAAAGATTTTTGAGGAGGGTTGCCACCTATTTGAGAAATTGTATTCAATTAATAAATTGATAAAATAAATGGAATATTTCATTGCGGGTGACAAACTCAAGAGGTTTAAGAATGTTTACTGCCAAAAATACTTTTATAGCGGATTGCCAGCTATTTGAAAAATTTTAGTCACTTAAAGTACTGAATTAAAACAGATTTGAAGAAAGTGCATGATATGTAGAATCAAGACATAAAAGTATATATTCAATTTCCAGGATTAAATACTTTCGAAAATATATTAACTAACGCCCTTACTTATAAACAATAAAGTATGCTTCATAAATCGAAAATTCATTTGAAAATCTCACTGCATAAAGTTCTTCAAATCTAGATTATTGTTTATGAATGAAGCCATACTCAAGAGTTTTGGTAGGGAGTAACAACACAAAAATACTTTTAAGACGCAGTCAAGCACGCCCTGTATTTGCTAGTGCTTTCATAATTTCTTTACTTTTTGCGTACGTTCATGGCCTCAACTTATAAATGCATTAAATTTTGTTTTCAAAATCAGAGATTGTATGAAGAAAAAGGAACCGCGATTTTGAGTGCAAATAAAACTATTTTATTCCACTTTCTGTGGTGCAGCGTTTCGCAAATTTTAAAATTGTCTCCTCTTTTCTCTCATCTTCTCGAGAAATGCAGAATACTGCCCAATAGCTGGTGGTTGCATGTGATTTTGAAAGATACTACTTAAGCAACTTCTGTGTCAGAGGGATACTTCCGTCAAAGCAAATATTCCTACCTGCCAATTTTTACGTAGAGGCATAAGAAAAAATTAAAAATTTAATGGCAAGAAAAAGGAGCTTATACATGCAGCCTTAAAAATTTCCGTTTTTCTGCTTCCTCAGCTTACTTGCAATTCCGGCTTGCAATTTGGCTAAAGCCCAAAGTAAAAGTGTGTAAAAGTATGCAACGCTGTCCGAAGAAATAACAAGTGCAATGCCAACGCCGATAGCGGCAGAGGCAAGTAAATTGACTGGGAAATGTGAACAGCTGTACGATGAGTTGCCGCATTTTAATTCACTTGTCTTGGTCGTCGCAGTGGCACTGTCGCTGCATCGACAGACGGCTACTTATTTTCCAGCTCAGCATATTGTTGCATACATACATAAATGTTTATTTATTTATTTGTATACATTGTTATTGTTATTTGTTATTCGTCTTGCGTCGTTACTCGCATACTTATTTATTATGTTGCTACTCCTTTTGTTACTTCATGTCCTTTTTGTTCATACTTCTTTTCTTTAGTGCTTCTGCTGGCTTTTAAGGCATTTTAGTGTATATACCTATGTATGTATGTGTGAGTGTGTGTGCTGAGCATTTAATGATGTTTACATTTTCATCGCATTTCGATTTTTCGCTCAATTGATTTATGCAACTAATTGCAGGCGCAAATTCTTAACGAATTGTGATTGTGATCGTCTGCCATGAAAATAAAAGGGTTTATTTACAAAGATAATAATGCTGGTCATATAATAGTTTACTACTTATGTAGTACATACATACTTAAGTAAGTATTTGAAGCTTTTTTTTCCTTCTGCTGGCAACTGGAAAAGCTACTGTAATTTATGCATTATCAAATAAATACTGCACATGATGGCTCATTAGTAGCTATGAATTTATTTGACCCTTGGGAATTGATTACCTATTTCGTTTTCTTTGTTGAAGATGGACGTGCGCCTTCGACCCACACAAAATCCAAAGTATTTGTATTGCAATCAAGCATATTGCAGCTTCAGTAAATAAATGAAACATTGTCTTGGGGGATGCATGATAGTTGAGTTGCTCTTAATTTCAGCAAACATTTAAGTATATAGCAAACAAAGTACGTTCGCACTAGGGATGCCCAATAATTTCGCTTTTTACGATTCCCGGATTTTTTGGATGTCGTTATCACAATCCCGAGATTAGTCCCGGGATTTAGATTTTCATTACTTTTCAACAACTTCAATTGAAAGAATTGCTTTTATCTCTCCTACCATAAAATAAATAATATATAAATGAGTTTGAAACCTACTTTTTTATTTAAAATTGCGTTTTTATTTTTTCCCTCTGACGCCAGGATTTATTTTAAAGGACTTTGTAATATCAAAGATATGATTAATTCCAGAACTTATTTGAAAAATTCGATGCAATGAAGCATAAAAAATGGGTATCAAAGGAAAGAGGAAATTTCATTAGAATTTAAAACAAAAATAAAATTCTTTGGATTCACAAGGACGAATAGGTAATTTTTTTAGCTTATAAAGTTAGAAGGACGAAATTCGAGGAGTTTATCGAGTTTATATAAGTCTTTAATATATAATTTTTTCAAAAACAAATATGTATTGCGAAATTTCAAGGATAAAATTTTAAAAGGATATTTTCCATACCTACCAGTCCTTATGCACCAAAAAATTCAATCTGTTTATATTCCACAGAACATCCTCTTTAATTAGATATCCATACTTCTTCTCTAAGCACATTTCTCTGAATTTTTTAAATCATTTTTGAATTACTGACTTCAAGAGTGAACAACTAAAAACGCAATTTTACTATATTTGGCTCATGGTTTCGCGAATATATTGATTTTTTTGTGTAAAATTTATTATCGCACGGTGTTATGCATACATATGTGTAATTAGCTAGACATTTATAAAAAAAAATATTAATTATTAAATAAAAAAGAGAAATAAGTATAGCCAAGACTGGTCAAGAAAAGGAATTTCTATTATTGCCATCAGTGCAAATTACAAATCTCGGGACTATTTTCCAAGAATCCCGGGACTTTCGGGACCTAAAAAAACGGGATCCCGAGATCCCGGGATTAACATTCCTAGTTCGCACGTCACATTGCAGTGGGATTTGGTGAAGTTTGATTAAAATAGGAAATGCATTACCAGAAGTCGTCTCTTATTTTGTCTTCTTAGTTCTGGAAGTTATTTTTTTTCGATTTTCAACTTTTTTTTTTTTTTGTACTTAACTGAAAATATTTTCAAATGTAATAGTTTTAAAACTTAGCTCTGGAAGCTAGTTTTTTTTCGATTTTCATTTTTTTTTTTTTTTTGTCTTAACTGAAAATATTTTCAAATGTAATAGTTTTAAAATAAAAAAAGGTCGCTTATTCCTCAATTTGATGTTACGCTATACATAAAGCTCTTATAATTAAGCAAGCAAGTGTAGCCTAAATGTATGCTTTAATATTGGCACTGTATGAAATTAACCCGCTAAGCAGCAGTTTAGGTATAAGATTTATACAGATTAAACCCCCTATTCTTACACAGTCACAATAGTAAGCGCATCATTGCTGTGATTATTACTGCGCCCGAAAAAATTCCATAAAAATTAGATTTTGCTAAGGAAACGCTCACAATTATTTTTTTTTTTTTTACAGCAGCATATTTGTCTTATCAGCATACTTTGAAGCGCAGTGTAAATCACAATAGTGATGCGATGAGTTTTGTGACTTTGCTAGAATAGGGAGGTAAGATTCACATGTACAAGACTTCTTCCTAAAGTTGAGTATGTAGAAGGAGAAAGAGATAAAGGCAAAAATTAAAATAACAGTAAAGAAACCGAAAGATAGATACAAAGGAGCTAAATTTAAATTGAGGGTGTATATGTGTATTAAGAAAAGACTGTAAATGGAGATCAGGAGAGAAGGTAAAGGAAAAGATAACGATAAAAATTAAAAGATAACTATAAAGATAAAGATGATAGATAGAGACCAAGATAGAGATAGAGAAAGTGATAAAGATGAAGGTAGAGACAAAAAATATATATCTCCGAAGAATGAGATATTCTATTATTTTATGTTGTGTTATTTTATGGTTTGGTATGTTATGTTAAATTAACTTATGTCATGTGTTATTGTTGTTATGTTTTATGTTGTGCTACGTCATGTTAGGTTGTGTTATGTTATACATTTTATAGCAGTAATCGTAAAACAAATTACGATGGGAATGTTCTCCTCTGCCGAGCTACAAATGAATCGAAATCGACTTTTTCTTCGGGAACTCAATTACCTAAATTAGCCTTTTAAATTAAATACTTTTTAACTTTCTCATAGACTCTAATCAATAAATAAATACTAATAATAGTATTAGTAATAGATTGGCGCTTATACAAATGTTAGTGTTTCTCCTCCGATTTATGGCTTGGGCCTTGATGTTGACACACAAAAGAGCGATTGTATTTTTATGAGAAGCTGTTTTTCGTGGCAGAAATACACTCAGAGGCAGTGTACGAAAATAAACTATATTGTACGTTACTATTTCGTTTCGTTTATTACTTCAACAGTTCGGTACAATACAAAACAAAACGGCTGAGTTCACTTTGGCGATAGTACACTACAGTAGTTTAGTAGTTACAGACGAAACAGCAAACGAAATGAATCGTGCAGGGAAAATATATGTATGTATGTACATATATGCAATAACTAAATACAAAATGAATGGCTGCAATGAATAAAAAAAATAAAAATGTTTTTTAATTGAATTGGATATCAGAATTTACAGAAAAAATTATTTTTCACGTAATTGAAACGTTTGCATACATATAAAACGTACCCTATGGTACAATTGTCACAAACGAAAAGCAAACGTTTCTCGTTGGGGAAAATGACAGTGAATCTTACAATTTGTTTCTGACTATGTACAAAACTGTACAAAACCACAAGTGATATGATGATCGATGAGCAAATGGGAATTGTTGTGTACAGTTTATTTTCGTACCCTGCTCAGAGGTTTGCCACTGCCAGCCGA
Source organism: Rhagoletis zephyria (assembly GCF_001687245.7). Lineage (NCBI taxonomy): Eukaryota > Metazoa > Arthropoda > Insecta > Diptera > Tephritidae > Rhagoletis > Rhagoletis zephyria. The sequence continues at coordinate 80,932 of NW_016158409.1, read as the reverse complement.
TGGGCGACCGCTATTAAAAGACCTTTTTTATTTTTTATCTTATTTTTTTTTATGTTGAGCTGAACATAGCTTGAACCCACATCCCAACCAGAAAAGTGACAAGCCTCCCCCGCAGTATGCTACGTAAGGGGCATAGATTCTGCCCCGTGACACCCCAACTTGCTTTACATTGAAAAACACGCAGCCTATTTTAAACAACGCTAACTCGCCTAAGGGTGCGTTCACACAGAGCGCCGAGTTGGCGCCGAGCGAAGCAAGATGGAATAAAGCGAAGCTGCTGGCGTTCACACTGAACGAAGCGAAGCGGAGCTTTACCCACGGACTCTGCTGCAAAGATACCACAAAACTTATCGCCAATGAAAAGCGCGAAAAATATTTGCTCAATTTTATTCAAAAGTATCGTTTGAATATTTTAATATCTGCTTTGCAGCAGCGTCATGAAACATAAAAATTATAAAGAAATTTTAAAATAAAAAACTGCTTTGCTTTCAGCTCCAAAACCAAGGCGAATTTTTACAAGGTGGTGTTATCGGATCCGCTGATTTCACGGCGAATTTATACCTTTTGTCAACATGGTGTGTTTGTTGTAATTTTGCTTTGTACTGATTGTCAATGTGCGTATAATTTGTTGTGGTTATTTTTGTTTTTGTTCTGTCAACACCACCTTGTATAAATTCGCCTTGTCCAAAACGCTTATGAAAAAGCTTGCTGTATGAACACTTTCATATAGCTATAGCAATTTGAAAGCTTCACTCAGCTCGGAACGGCTTCGCCCCGCTCGACTCCGCTTTCCTAAGGATATGTTCGTACATCAAGCTTTACCAGAAGCGTTTGTGACCTGTGTCATACATTCAGAATAAACATAAAAAATTAGCGCGTTTTTTTAGGAACTTCAAACTTACACTTTACTCAACTAAAATTTAATGGGCTATAAAACTTCATACTCAAAAAAATTTGATTAAATAGTTGAAAATTAGATGCAATTTTGCAGAATTTTCATAATTTTTATACAAATTTTTAAATATGAATTTATATGGTTTTTCTTAGATACTGAGCTGTCCTTTATAGAAAAAAAATAAATAAATATTAAGTAAACAATCACCACTGTATTTGAATTCAACGCACTAGGTACTAACTTACATATGTAAATACATACATACAAACTTACATATTTTTCTTTTAATATTTGAAAGTGATTTGTACATTATTAAATTTTTCACAGCATTCAATTATTTGGATAATTGCTGCTTTTTTTCGAATTTTTTGTGCTGACCAAAATCTGACCACCGAAATGTAATTGAAGTGAAAAGTAAAATTTTAAAATTAAATTCAATGCAAATAATGTGTTGCTACATTAATTTAAATTGATTTGAATTGAACGGTAGATATGACAATTTAAATTTAACTATTGCGGTTTGTTTTTGAATAATATTAAGCTGGATTAAAATTTGATAACTTTATTTGTTAGACGAAGCTTATGCACACGCATAAAAACTAGTGTGCATTGTACGTACATATGTATACAATATGCAGGCATGAAAAAAAAACGGTGTCAGATTTAATTTTAATACGAGCCGATTATTGTATGTTACTCAAATATTTAAATAGTAAATACAATAAGGTATAGTTTTTTTATTGATTTAGGATAAATTGAATTTTTTCAGTCATTGTGAATTTAATTTTAATTTAGAGCGTAGATATGGTTTTATGTTAAAAGTACACACATTATTTTGTGAAATACATATAAAAAGAAAAAAAAAGAAAAACAAATTGATAATCGCCAAAATTAACAAACGTTTTCTATTTTTCTATTGGAGATGTACGCACAAAAGTTTGTCAGGGGTGGCCGGTGTGTGAATAGACTTCTTTTAGTTGTTGCTAGAACCAGATGCTGGGGAAAAATGTTATGTTGTTGTTGTTATCTAAGGCACTCCTACTGACCACTTTGACCCAGATACGGTAGATAACAAAACAGGCCACAAACCAACCATAAATACTCGTTGCCACGCATTCCCACGACAGCCGGTTCTACGTACCGGAATGACTCGGGTTTCACCCGACCAAGGGCTGTTGTTTCGGCGATCTAACCCCGTTTAGGTCGGCGAAGTATCTCAGAAATTGTCCGTCCATAGGGCAACATTCACTACGCATTCTCCTACTCAGGGCTGGCATCGAGTCAAACCCTGGGCCAGAAATATACACCTGCTGTGTATGCCGAAGACGATTACACCACAACTCCACCTCAGTCAAGTGTAATGCCTGCGAGGGGTGGAGTCACCTCAGGGTCTGCTCGGGACTACGGACACA
>NW_016158409.1:75400-78339 GCF_001687245.7 Rhagoletis zephyria | reverse complement strand
AGGTTAAACTCCTACTTGAGTAGGCTGAATGAGGATGTGCCGAACGAATGTCCGGCATGCGGAGAGACCCCACATGACTCGAACCATCTCTTCGCATGCCCGGAAAACCCGACAACCCTAACGGCCTTGTCCCTGTGGACAGATCCCACAGAAGCTGCACGCTTCCTAGGGTTGCCGTTAGTGGAACTTGACGACAACGACTGAGATACCAACCGATCTGGGCGGGGTTGTTGTAGCCGCTACAACAACAACAACAACAACTCGTTGCCACGACAGTCTGGTCTACATAACGGGAACCACCCAGATCTATACCAGGCTAAGAACTGGCAACTTAGCTGATTCCCCAAAAATGTGCGTGGGGAAATCTCATGCAGTTACAACAACAACGATTAAACACTTCAGCGATTAAAAAGCGTATTGTCTCCTAGAAAAAAATACTGAATTCCAAGATATTCTCTGGAAGTGTGAAAACTAGGTTCAACCGTGAATTTTATTTGACGGGAAATAGAATCCGGGAAGATTAAATTGATCACATGACTCTATGCTCTACTACCCCAAATTAACCAGCGAGCCGCCGCCAAAGCTCACTACTAAATATAAGTACTTAGCAGCTAAAACAAAAACAACAACTAAATATAAGTCCAATGAGTTCAGTGGTACTCGTTTTCCATTTAAAATGTGACCACCATTGAGGGCACTATTAAAGCCAGTTGATATCAATTGCAATCACAACATTTATTTAGTTGCACAATTTCCTTTACTTAACAAATAAAGCAAAATTATATGAGCAGCTAATTTAGACCTTGTCTTGGTTATGATAGCACTTTACTAATGGATAAGAGCATACCATTCGCAGATGTATTGGCTTGCGTGCATAGCGCTGACTTTAAAAACTACAATTCTTGAGCATTTCGTTTACTAATTAAACTAAGGTAGGCACAAGCAGTCTTTGTTGCCGCACATTTTGTTTATAATGCTTTAATGCGTACAAACTGATAAGATAATAGAGCTGAATCCTAAGAGCAACCGGTGATACATGTACATAGAAGGCACTCAATCTAGGGTATGTTTATGTTTGATATCAGTAGAAAAATAAGTTATAGTTTTAAGCGTTCAATAAAAACGCACCACCCAAAGTACTTGAAAATTAGTCAATACATCGTACCTTTTAAACAATATTTTCCAACCGTAGAAACCGACGAATGTTCAAGTCGTAAGGTTCGAAGAACAAAAGCACAATTGAGTAAACACTAAAGCGTAATCCATGAAAAATGTTCAACACCCGGCTTTTTTCAACAGCAATATCTATGTAATACGTGGGCTGCTTGTATGGGATTAAAGAGGAATAGATGTTTGATTTTTCAGAAATCTCACAAATTTTGTTTATTTAACACACTTTACTTCGATTGCACGCAAGCACAGCTGCCAGGCGAAAATTGTACGCCAGCAGACACTGTAAACTGGTTTTCTTGCATTAGCTATTTTATTTTCAACTCGTTAATCTTTTACAACAAGACTACTTCATCTATGCTTCTTGGTGGTACGCCCACGCACCCCAAGCGCCTCTATACCACCAGACAAAGTAACTTTATTTTGGCGTTGGAAAAAGGCGTTAACGCGACAAATTAGTAGAGGAAACTGGTTTTTGGCCCTCGCTGCAGGCAATTTAATATTTTGCACTAAAAATTACCAGATATCTTGTAGATTTTGACTGCATTTACAATTGGGATTTAATTTAAGGCTGCACTTGTGCAACATAGCACAGGTAAATAATATTCAAGCAACAACAATCAGCAGCCCGAACTGCACAAACAAAAGGCAGAAGTTGGCGACGCAGTCAACGTCAACGCAGCAGTATGGCTCCGCAGTGCCGGCTAGTCATTCACGATACAAAAACAACATATTTCACTGGTTAAACGCCGTTATTTTTTGCCGACTTTCACGACGTTTCACTTTTATTCAAACAAAATACGTTGCACTATAGTTTAATTGAACTTTTCAATAAAACAAACTAGCATTTCCTTAATAATTCGCATGTAAACAAATCGATTTTTGTTAGCTGTCAAAACAAGGCGTTCGCGCGCACACAAACACACGAACGGTGTATGGTGGGACGATGCTAATTGGAAAAGCCGCCTCACTCCAATCAGCAATACTTGATTTTCTTGTTTTCAACACCCACGTGCATGCTTTTCAGCGATTTTTTCACTTTTACGCACAAGGTTTAAATTAAATACACCCTTTAAATACTTTTACACAACTTTAATGATAATATTTTATAGAAAACACGAAAATTTCACGGAGAACAAACGAAAAACGTATAAAAATTCACGACGAGCTTGTCAACTGAAAAAAAGTGACAGTTGTTTGGGCAATTATGCCAAGTGCGAGCAAGATGACTACATGCGCATGGAAAATGACAGTGGCTCCTATAGTGGCTTTCAAACTGTTTAATGGCAGTGAATTTTGAAGCGCATGCCAACAGTTGATGAATAAAAAATTATTTTTGCTGCAAAGCAAATTTATTACAAGCAGTAAATAAATAACCGTGAATTATACTTTTATTCTTTTGAATTGCAAATTTTTGAGCCATTAAATTCTTTATGAATTTCAATTCTCTACTGGGCGTAAAGTAGGGTTGCCATAGGTACTGCTTTTGGGAGAAACGTACTCTTTTTACAAGCTTTTATTTAACTTCACTTGTATGTATGTATGTATGTATGTATGTATGTCCTGGAACTTTGCAGTCAATATTTAACAAACTTCCCGATGAGCTACAGACTTGAAACTTCAAACTTAGCTCAGAACTCGAGGACAATACAATTTAAAAGATGTTTTAATCCGCTAGGTGGCGCAGGAGTCGAGATATTTGTAAAACCCGCATTTATGGTCTGATTTGGTTCGTATTTAGAACATTTATTACGTATATGAAAAGAAAT
>NW_016158409.1:40407-73950 GCF_001687245.7 Rhagoletis zephyria | reverse complement strand
AAATTCGAAAAAAAATTTTGCCGACAGGTGGCGCAGGAGTCGAGATATTTGGAAAACCCGTATTTATGATCCGATTAAGTTCACATTTAGAATGCATATTGCTTACATGAAAAGAAATAACTACACAAAAAATTTTGGCAGTTATGTGGCGCGTGAGTCTATATAATTAAAAATTCGGCATCTGTGCTCAAATTTGGTTTACATTCAGAATAGGTGTATTATCTATTTAAATTGAAATATATTGAAAATTTTGTTTGTTAAGTCAAATTTAGTATAATATTAACTGCAAGATTTCAAAAGACTAAAAAGGAGAAAATAATATTATAGTTAAAAAAACTAAAAACACGCTTTTATTAGAACAAGAACTAAAAAGTATAAAATAATTTGTAGATATAGCGATTCCGTTTAAGAAGAATAGGAAGTTCCCTAACCAACTTTACAGTGCACTTTATTTTGACTATAACTACGGGTCAATCACTTTAATCCTATTTTTAGCTAATTTAAAACAGTTAAATTAAATCAGGTTAGGGAACTTCCTATTCTTCTTAAACGGAATCGCTATATCTACAAATTATTTTATACTTTTTAGTTCTTGTTCTAATAAAAGCGTGTTTTTAGTTTTTTTAACTATAATATTTTTATTGTAATGTTTCCCTTGTACTCCCAAACAAAATATCTGGAAATGTTATCCTTTCTTGGTTTTGTATTTCTTTTGTACTCCTTTTTCCAGCTATTAATATTTTATCATATACAGGGCGTAAAATAATAACTGTTGCACAGGTTTTATTGAAAAATAAAAGGGAACTTTATAGATTTTGCGAAAAAAACTAGTTTATTGTTAATTATCCACAGATTTTACTTAAATTTTATTAATAAGTTTTTAAATTTTAACCTTCATTTGCGTTTACCAGCGGTAAACACTTTGAGAGAAAAGCTCAAGCGGCACGCAAGTCTTCGTCGGCTACTTTATTACATAACGTCACTAGACACGAATAAAGGCGCAAGCTCAAAAAACGACGGCGAGAAAAGACGCATAAAAAAACTTCAGCGTCAAAGACTCTTAATATACTTCGCCGAAGTTTTTCATAAGCATCTTTTTCCGCAAAATTTTTTTACGCGCCTTTTTTCGCCGTCAAAACACTAGCGCGCCATTATTCGTGTGTAGTGACGATATCTTCTGTAACCATAGGCTAATTACCCCCATTTGGCTCCTTTATACTCCGCCGTTTGCCCAACATAAGGCCTCATACTCAGCATTTGAAAAGACTCGGAACTGTTGACTAGGAGGCCATTCATTCGACCAACCCTATACCTATACAGTTTTGTTTTTTGTTTATACAAAATCTAAGAAAAAATACACCTGAAAAAAGCATGTACTTATCTCCCAAAGCTGGCAAATTGAAATAAGGATTAAAGTTTTAAAACCAATTAATAAAATTAAAGTAAACTATTTATAAAGTTAGCAAAAAATACTTTTTTTCGCAAAATCTTTAAAGGACTCTTTTATTGTTCGAAAAACCTTTGCGACAGTTACTATTTTACGCCCTGTACTTTGCCATTCATATTGTGGCAAACACTATTTAGTAAGTAAAGTTTAGTGTGATAGTGAAAAGGTGTAAGCATGGTCGTAGGCAGGTAGGTGCAGGGCGCTCGGGTATAAAAATCAGAAAAGTTAAAAATTATAAAATAAAAAATTGCCATACATTCAGGAATAGCCTGGAATTCTTTTGTAGAATTTAGTTATTTATTCTTAACATTTATTGTTGCTTTGAAAAAGATTTCTATTATATCCGTGTTTGTTTGTACCTAAATAATGGTAAGTAATTTGTAACAATAAATTGCACAAAAAAATTAAAACAAAAATTGTACTCCTTTTTTAAGTTCTGTACTGCTTTTTTTCTATCGAATATAGAAATGTACTCCTTTCTCCGTTTCAGAATCTGGCAATCCTAGCGTAAAGTGATTTTTAACCCGTGAAATAGCGTTGCCACCTTGTGTTTCTTTAGTCTGAAATATTTTTTGTAATTTTGATCTCATCACAAAATTTAATTGTCAATTCTATTCAGTTGCATCTAGGAAAATAAATCTTTTATGTTGCGTGGGCAAAGTAGGACTATTCGGTATGTTCGACTACAACAAGGAAATTTGTGGTATTTTAATTCTTAAAAGGCGAATATCTTTTTTTATAATCCTTTATTACAAGGTATAATTAAATTCTTTCTGCACGAAATTGCAGAGCGATATTATTCGTCAGCATGGACTAGGCCAATTTTATGCAAGGTTTGAAACATATCCGCTTGCCTCATTTATTTTTAATGCAACTTTTGCTAGAATGCGCATCAAACACCTACTTTTCAAGATGATTACTTTTCTTTGCCCGTACTTCTAGCGACTAGAAATAAAAGAAAGAATTTAAAAACTTTGTTAAAAAAAAATGGCCAATATATGTACACTTTCATACAGATTTCCAATTTTATTTTTATTTTTTCCATAACCATAAAAGAATAACCATAAAGCAATAAAATTCAATGATATACTCACCTCTATGCAAATCCACCACAAAATCTTCACAAATTCTGAAAAAAAAAAAAACAAATATGTTAGAAAGTTTTACAATTAATAAATTCAGAACATAATTTTTAATTTAGGTTTGGTTCTTAATAATTTTTGTCTACTGTTCTTAAATATATGTACATTAGAGTGTATCACCAAAAAAAGTTGCGGTTCTTCCGTTGGGATTACAAAATATGGTATATTTGAAAACTTTATCGAAAATATTTCAGAACAATATTAAGATTTACGCTAGCGAGGCCGATTTGAATATATCTCCTAAAATGGAGCTTTTTATGAGCAAAAATACTATCTTAAAGGATATTTGAAAAAAATCTCCTCAAATGACAAAACAGCTTATCATAACAATGCGATTTTTATGTTGTTTTTTTTTTTAACTTGTTTCAAAGATTGGTTTAAGTAAAACTGAATAATTGGGCCAAAACTATGCCGATTTAGTCTTATGGGTTATTTATTTGCAAAGAAACTAATTCACTTCCTAATTTAAATATTTTTTTTTTCAAATATCAACTCATCCTAATTCAACTCGGACTGACGCTCGTTCATCTTACCTTTCTCTTTCAGTCTTTGAATGGGTTTATTTTGGCGGAGTTATTATTAAGTTAAGTTTTTCTTAACCCAATCTATGAAAAAGTTCAAAAAAATTTTTTTAAGCTTAAACTGTTTTCATCTTATGAGGGTTTTTAATACTTTTTATTCATAAACAAATTCAATCTTTGGAGGTCTTTTCAAATCGGTCCAGCACACGTAAATCTTAAAATTTTTACGAAATATTTTGGTGAAAGTCTTAAAATATAATAGATTTTATAATTCCAGTGGAAAAAGTACCGATTTTCTTTTTGTATTGGGAGTGATGCAGCCTAATGTAAGTACATATATTTGCATTAGACAGTACGCAAATAAACAACGTTCGTTGCGCACCCCTGGGTCTAAAGTAATTTTGCAAGGCTGTTCCGATTTTTATTTTTTTTTGATAAGCCATTTATATTTTTCGCCATATTTTTGACATTTGACAGTCGTATCTTAAAGTGTGATATATCGGGGGTTTTGTCTCGAGGAGAAATTTTTTTTGTTCAGAAAGCCTTTGACCTTAGTTCATCTCAGCTTTCATAACATGAATTAAAAAAAATTTAAGTAAAATCAAACAAAAATTATTCTGCCTTATCCTAAGTTTCGTCTGAAGAAAGCTTCACCCGAAAATTTTTCATCCATCGGAAGGTTTCTGAGAAAACTCCAACAAATAAAAGTAAATCAGCCTTATCATGAGTTTCATTTTCCTAGAACCAATTCACTTTTCACCTTCGATTTTCATGTATATACTATGGGGGGAATAAAAACTTTCGGATGGATTTTTTTTCTTGGCAGCTTTCGGGGATTTTTGTGTCTCTACGAAATTCGTTTAGAACTTGCTGGAAATCATCGAGATTAGTTGGGTAAGTTGTGCCTTCGCAATGTTTTTGGTGTTTTTTTCTCGAGATTTTCTTGGGAATTTGCCGAAAAAAACGTTCGCCGTACACCTCTGAGTCTAAAATATTTTCGCAAGGCAATTTCGCAATAAATTTGTTTTTTTTTAGGAATTTCGGGTTGTACTTCTACATTTTTCGTAATATCTTCGGCATTTAAAGTCATATCTTAAAGTGTGATATATCGGTGTTTTTGTCTCGAGGAGACATTTTTTTGTTCGAAAGTTCATTCACCTCAGTTGATCTGAATTTCTACATATTGTATATTAAAGAAAATTAATGTTAAATCAAGCAAAGATTTATCTTTATATTTTGAAGTTTCCGCGGAAACCTTTCCAGATTTATACCGCAAAATTTGGGTGTAAGGTTTTTCGTTTTTATCCAGGTCTCTTCGAGTATTTCCTCGAATTATTTTTGGGGCCCTCCGCATTTTTTTGAGTGGCACGAGTTTTCACTTCAGACTGCTTTATATTTAGTTTCTTGGTTGCTTTTGGAGTTCTTTGTGACTCTTCGGGATTCGCTAAGATTTTGCTCGGAATCTTCGAGATTTGTTCGGTGAGTTGTGGTTTTTTTGGTTTTTATCGAGTTTCTCGACCGAGTACGATTTATGGGATTTTTTTGTGTTTATTGTTTTCAAAATGCTTTTGATTTTTTTTGTTTAATTTTTTCTTGGGTTTTTATGGATTTTTTTATTTTTTAGATTTGTTTCGAGATCTATTCGGCAAGGTGCCTGTCCAAGGTTTTATATTTCCTATAGACTATTCGAATAAATTTTTTATAAAGTTTTTGACACTGAAAGAAATTTTTTACGGATTTAATTGTATTTAACTACATCGAAATTTTGTTTTCTCGATTCTTCGTCTAACTTTAATTTTGCATTTCTTGGAACTTTAGGTTTGTTCAGCAACTCTCCAGTAACTTAATTTCTGAGAAATTGCTGTCATATAGAAAAATATCCAAAAAGTACGTGAACGCAATACCAGTAACTATTTGGAAGTTTCATGAACAGTTGATAAATTTGAGATTTATTCGTAGCAATTTTTTAATAAAACAATATGTATTTCATATCTTAAATGTTTTATATTTAAATAGGTTTATTTTCTTAATTTCAACTATAAAAACCCCATAAATGATTTCCTTATTAGTTTGAATTGAACACAGCAGCATGCGATCACCTGTTTTCTCCCCTCCTAGAGAATAGGCATTTTCTCAGTTCTTTCCCGCTTTCTTTTCTACGGAAAAGTTTATCCTTGTAATTTTGCGCCGATTTTCTTTTATTTCCAGGAATTTTTTAGGACCATTCAGAATTATTTCGGGATTCATGGTGCTTTATTTTTCGAATATTTCATGGTTGTTCGTGCTTAGTATTTCGGGATTTTTCTGGATTTTTATTTAAGGATTTGTTCGGAAACTTTAAGCTTTGAAATTTTGATACTTTTTGAAATTTTCTTTGACTTTTTTCGACACCGTTCACAATTATTGTTTTTTTGGATTCATTTATGCTTGACTTTTTCTAAGTTTTTTCTCCCGGTTCTTGTTTGCAGTTTTTATTTTTATTTTTTTAATTTATGTGGGACATTTGCGGATTGTTTTATTCTTCGAAGTTTGCCTTCGTTTTCTGGGTTTTGTTTCGGAACCATTCGAGTCCGAATTAGTTTTGTTTTTAAGGGGATTGTTTTTTCAATGTTTTTAAGGATTCTTCTAAGATTTATCGGAATCTTTTGGAAGATAAAGGCGGCTATCACTTAATCCGTCGTAGTTCGATGTTTCGTGAAATCTGCGAATATTCAATTTCAGTGATCCGAATTCTTACGGACGTGTGCCAGGGCTTCCAACTATCCTTAGCTATGAAGTGCCATATTGAGGATAAAAAAGTGCCAAAATGTGCCAAATAGTAAAATAAAAGTGCCAAAAAAGATAAACCATTGCCAAAATAAGATAAACCAGTTGTATACACTATTGAAATAAGAAAATTTTAGTTGAGAAAAAGAAGTACAAGCAAAGGATTTCAGAAGAATATACTCTCACTTTGTGCCAAATTGAAGAACTAAGTGCCATTTGAAGTAAAATAGGGCCAAAAAACGGCGAGGTTTGAGCCAAGTTGGCAGTCCTACGCTATTTGAATTCAACGAAGGCATTTTCGTAGATTTCAGGAAAAATCGGACTACGATGGCTTTTGTGATAGCCTTGAAAAATAATAAGCTATAAAAAAGAGAACTTTTGAGTGAATACACATTTTCAATTGAAATCTCCAATTATTGAACATATGTAAAACAAATTAATTTATGGCCGTTTTTTTTTCATTTATGTACATTAGAGTGCGCCTTATTTGTCAACTTTCACCCACAAAGGAAGACTCCCCTTCGATTGTTTTATTTATACATAAAAATGTGCTATGCGACCAATTTTCCAAATTGGATAATAGCAAGACGTTCTGTCACACAAGAGCCATAAATTTACACAAAAAAAGGCTCTATAACTTTCAAAACTGACAAGATATGAAAATGGCGTAGCCATATTTAAGATCAACGTGCAAAAATCCATGCAGTGATATGAAAGAAATACGGTCTTTTTCAATGAATTTTAGGCTCTTCTTCTTATTGAAGTAATGAAAACTTTAATGAATAAGGGTATGTTGCTTTAGGGCTTCTGAGGCACGTCGTTTCGTTATCCGATTTTGAAAATTTTTCACAGAGCATATTTTTATGACTAAATGACCCTATCGAAGGGGAGTATTGCTTTCTAGCTTACAAAAAAAAAATAATCTTCATACAAATAAGGCGCACACTAATGTATATTCATATCATGCGCAAAGGATGTAATTTCATGGTAAATTTAAATTTTCCAGTAAAGGGATAAAAAAAAAAAAATATTAGAAGTTAATTGGGTGTGAAAATTTAATTTAACTAAATAGTATTTATAACAGATAATTGCTTTGCAACAGTTAGGTTAATATAAATAGCATTTTCTCAAATTATTTAAGGCACTTGATGCACAAAAAAAAATTCAAATCACTCAACCAATAACAACAAAAATATATATATATATATATAATATATTTATAAATAAACGAATAGAAACGTTTGTATGTATGTCAATAGAAACATGCAAATATTTGTGCTCAAATGCACATACATATGTACATGCATACTCATATATGTATACACATTCATATATACATATGTAGTAAACATGAAAGTCCATTGTATGCATGTACTTTGGTTTGTGCAGATCTTTTGCGCAAAACCACTTTCCTTTGTTAGCTTATCGCAATAGTAATTAAGTGCCCGCCGCATTTGTGGCCAAAAACAGGCCTAAATACTCGTACTACATATTATGTACCTTTTTTGTGCACAAAATGCCAGGTGAAAAAAAAATTTTGTTAACATTTGACTGTCAAATGAACTGTAGAATCGTCAGCTTCTTGTTAGAAGAGTGTTTATGGTTTAATGACACATGATCCTTAGTGTAAAATCTAGCCTGAATTGCTAATATGCAGCCATATTAGGTTGGTCCAAAAAAAAAGTTTAAAATGTTAAGTTCTTATCTCCTAAGATTTTTCTAAAAGGAAAAAAGCATATCAGTATTTTTTTGAAAAAGAAAAAAATATATTTAGAACTGCCTCAAAGCCCATGAAGTTTTCCATGTATTTTATATGTGGGAAAATGCTTTTTCTTAGAAATGGCATAGAATTTCTGAAAATCAATATTTTTCGATCGGAAAACTGTTTTTCTCTTCAGGAGACTTCCAATAATAATGCCATATTATTTATTTAACCATTTTTTAATACTAGCGATTTTGTATAGGACCGCCCATTGTATTTTTTGGGGTTACGAGCAAAGATTTTTTTTGAAATTTCCTTGCAAAAATACTTTATACTCAGGGTTGTATGGCAAACTTTTTTTTTTTGTTTGCTTGTAAGATGGTACGGTCTAATGTATATATGTATATAAATGAAAATTATGCATCGATATACGTACATACATAAATTAGTGTGCATCACCAAAGAAAGTGGCGGGTTTGCCATAGGAATTATAAAATTTTCTATGTTTTAAGGTCTCCGTAAACCGATTGAAAATGCTTGGAAAAATCTCACTATTCTGATTCCGTTGATATAATTTTTAAATTATTTATATACAGACGTTTTAAGCTGAAAATCTTCTAACACCCAAGTAGATTTTTTAGAAAAACTATTTTTTTAAATAAATTTTAAATATAGATAAAAAAAATTGGTTTTTGCAGGTATTTTCAAATAGGTCCAGCTCATGCAAATCTTAATATTTTTCCGAAATATTTTGGCGAAAGCTGTAAAATAAAATAAATTTTATATATTCGTTGGAAAAAATTTTTTGTATGAAGAGTGATGCACCCTAATGCACATACATTCATGTATGAAAAAATAAACTGACAGATTTTTATCAGCTTATCCATAAAACAATTAAAAATAAATTTATCCTTTTTTCTGGCTATTGTTTACTGCCACAAGCATATGTGTACATACATACCTACATACAAATGTATGTAAATTACATATTAACCTAAAAACACATTTGCTTATTGAGTATTTGGTTGTATGAAACTTTTGAGTGGTAAAGGAAGTTAATATTGCATTGTTTGGTTGTTTTTGCTTTTGCTTTTTATTTATTTAATTCTGACAAATTGTTTTTAATTGTTTCTGTCAGCATTGTGTGCGATATATTCAAGTGTTTGTTGTTGTTGTGGGTATGTGCACTTAATTTTTAATTTATGTGCGAATACTTAACTGACATACATATGTATATATGACGGACGGACTGTATTTCCAAAATACAAGTAATGCGCTTTTTATACAACCCATATAGCTAAAAACTATATGTATGCTTAAGTATATTCACAGAAGTAGAATGGAAGGCCCAAAATCAGGAAAATAAGGCATCTAGTTTTATACCAGTAGAGAATGACCTAAAAGCTTCGGAAGACCGGAACCCCCTTCTTGTGATTACGATAAATGTTCAAAAGGACTATTGATTTGAGTGTATACAACTAGAGTATTCAGACGCTTAATGTAATGAAGAATAAAGCCAACATAATCGCCATATTAAGACGAAACCCCATTTGGAGATTTTGATATACAGCAGTTATAGAAAGCTTAAATTTTTCGATAGAATGAGCAATTTTTTGAAATATTATTGACATCTAAAAACATTATTAAAAAAGGTGTGGGTACCAAGTACTCGTGAAATGTGGTATGTTGGCATCTGGTGCTTCAGTTACATACACAAATAAGTTTGGTTAAAAATTAAACCCCAATTTCATTTCATTTTATTCATTTTGTCGTGACCGGTAAACGGCATAACCACTTCGGGAATTGTTCGGGATTATTTCTTCACTATTTTCGAACTCACCCAAAATGATCACGAACTATACCCAACATTTTCCTGAATTACCCTAAAGTGATTCCGGAATCGTCTCCAGTTTTTCCGAAAATTGTCCCTTACTAGTGCCAAAATCATTCCAAACTAGTCCCGAAATGTTGGTGAAATAGTCCTGAGCTAGTCCCGAAATGTTCCTGAAATAGTCCTGTACTAGGTCCAAAATGCTTCTGAACTAGTACCGAAATACTCCTGATATTGTTATGAACTAATCTCCAAAGTTTCAGCACTTACACGAAATGGACCTGAAATAGTCGTGAACTAGCCCCGAAATAATCCAAACTAGTACCGGAAGTCGGTAACCCGTACTGGACCAATCTGGAACAAGCCTTGAAACGGCCTCGAAATGGTCTCTTATTAGTCCCATATTGATTCCGAAATGGTACGAAAATGGTCCTCCATTAGCCCTGAACTAGTCCCTATATGGTCCTGACCTTGTCCTAGAAAAATCCCAAACCAGGCCCGAAATGTTCCTGAAATAGTCGTATGAACTTTTCTCAAAAGTGCCCCGAAATGTTCCCGAGCAAGTTCCTAAATACTCCTGTGCAGCTCCGGAAATGATCCCGAAATAGACCTAAAGAGCTCTGTACTAGACCTAAACTAGTACTAGACCTGAACAGAATTGTTCAATTGTACTAAAAGCAGTTACAAATTTTCTACCATAAACTAGTCCAGAAATGTTTTCGCTCTGGGTTTTGTCTTCGTAGTCGTCCATCCTAGCATTCTTCGTCGTTTTCGCCTTCATATTCGGCTTTGTATTCGTCATCGTATTAGTTTTCGTCTTAGGCTTAGTCTTCATATTCGACTTGGCTTTTTTTCGCCTTAGTTGGTATTCGTCGTCGTTTTCGCATTCCCATTCGTCTTTATCTTCGTATTCGTATAGTTGTTCGCATTTTTCTTCTTCTTAGTCTTGCTCTTAGCAATAAAAGAAGAAAATAAGAGCCAACCTAGTGCCTAGTTTTCGACACCGATTTTTATACTTTTCATGAACATGAAATGGTATTGTAAGATTGGTCCGATGTTTGTAAGTACCAGAAGAAGAAGAAGAAGAAGAAGAAGAAGAAGAAGAAGAGATACATATGTATATAAATGAAAAAGTATACCAAAATGACCAGAACGTGGAACTGGGTCGATTTAGCTATGCACGTCTATCTGTCTGTCTATTTGAATGCTATCAAACGGACGGCTAAAACCGAGAAATCTCGTGAGTTATTTTCTAAATAATCATGCAATGCCTACTGAGAAAATCGTCAAGATAAGCTATATCTCCTGTTTGTTCAGATACGCGTTTTTGCGATAAAAATCCTTTATTTAGACAGCTAAAACCATCAAATTGTGTGACCTTTTTACTTATCAAACATTCAAGGCCTACTATGAAAATTATTTAGATCAGTGCTTTACAAGGCATATCTTTCATACCACTGATTATTTCAATATGAGTTTTGTTATATAACTTTCTTGTCTATGTACTGGTGAAGGTAAATATTTTTTAGCTCCCAAAAGAAAAACTTATTTATAATTCAGTAATAGGTTGAAGTAAAATTTTCTGATATTTATGAAAGGTATGAAGCCTTTGGCATATCCAAAGACAGCGGCGTCCTTACTTGCCTTTTTTTATTTTTACACCCTTCACATACATATGTACATACATATAATCCCGAACGAATACCTACAAGCGCACTTAATGCATTAAATTCCTCCACTAAAACACATGGTATAAACCTATAAATACCGACATGCATACATGCATACTTAGTACCTTTGCAGAAATTTTTGTTTTCTATAAATATGCGATATGTGCTGCTTTTGCTACCCATACTAGGGATGTTAATTTTTCAGCTTTTTCCAATACCGAAATTTTCGGGATGTCGTTATCACTGTCCCGGGATCCCGGAAATAGTCCCGGGATTTAGATATTCATTACTTTTCAACAACTTAAGTCGAAAAAATTTCTGCTTTATTGTTTGAGAAGCTCTCCTACCATAAAATAAATAATAAATACCTGGGTTTGAAACCTACTTTTTTATTTAAAGTGGCGTTCTTATTTTGAAATTTCGAAGATATGATTGATTCTAAAAATTATTTAAAAACTTCAATGCAATGTAGAATAAAAATATGGGTACCAAATGCAAGAGGAAATATTTCTAGAATTAAAAAAACAAAAAATGTTGGATTCACAAGGACGAATATGCAATTTTTCAAGCCGATAAAGTTAGAAGGACGAAATTTGAGGATGTTATCGAGTTTATATAAGTCCGTAACATATACCTTTTTCAAAAAAAAAAAAAAAAACATTACGAAATTTCAAGGATAAAATTTTAAAAGGACATTTTCAATACTTACCAGTTCTTCTGCACCAAAAACTTGAATCTGTTTAAATTCTACAGGATTTCCTCTTTAATTTGTTACCCATACTTCTTCTCGAAGCACATTTCTCTGATTTTTTAAATCATTTTTAAATTACTGACTTCAGAGTGAAAAACTAATAACGCAATTTTACTATATTTGGCCCATGGTTTCGCGAATATATTGTTATTTGTGTTTAAAATTTACTATCGCGCGGTGTTATATAAAGTATGTATAATGAACTAGACATTTAAAAAAAAGATATTAGTTATTAAATAAAAAAAGAAATATAACCAATACCGGTAAAAAAATTAAGTTTCTATTATTGCCATCAGTGCAAATTACAAATCCCAAAAATCCCGGAATTATTTGCCAAGAATTCACTTTGAGACCATAAAATCCCGGGATCCCGGGGTAACATTCCTAACCAATACATTCTACATCGCTGATATGCAGAGCTGCTTTCGTGAGCCCATGCTAAATATCTACATACTATGTATCAGGGTTTTGGCGAATATTCGCATTCGCATTAATTTTAACATTCGCATTCACTTTCGCATTCGCAATAATTAATGCGGAGCTTTTGCGAATGGATATTTGGTAAACAAAAGGACAAATTTAAGCCAATATTTTTTGCCGCTCACAGGAGTATTTCTGTAACAAATCTGGTCAAAAGTCAAATTTATCAACTTTGATAAAAGTGTCTTTAAATCTATTATTTCTCAAGCTATATGTATAACCGAGCTATCAATGGACACACAGTGGTCCTCCAGCAGCGTTAGGTATTATTAAATGTAGCCAAGCGCAACCTTCAGAAAGCCATTCCAAATTAACTGCAGATTTCAACATTTCAAAGTTTGAAATCGTAGCTGCTCGCCCTTTTCGATTGGGGCATATCTCAATGAAATTTTGCCGCAGCCAGATAACTAGCTTGAATATCAAATAGTAGATACAAGTTCGAGAATGAGAAATTTAGCTACAGGAAACATCGTGAAAGTTATTCTCAACCGACCTTAGATTCTGAATTTTCAAGGCACGGAATCGTAGCTGTTCCTCTTATCGATTGGCGCATATGTATGTTATCCCAGGGCAGTTACTAGCAAAAATTCATCAGAGAAGATCTCCATTGAAGAAACACTAGCTACAACTTTGTAGATAAGAATGAAACTTTTCAATGCCCGGTATTCTATATCATAAAAAAATACTACGATTAGCGGCGCTATCTGTTTCAGTAAATTAGGAATGCCAATGTCAAAAAATCATATATGATCGATTAATAATTTCTGATACATGAAATGATCTTTACAGTAGACCTATAACACACATTACCCATTACATTACATTACCCAGAACAACGACGTGGAGGAAGTGGTTATTTGGTCCCTGTTTCATGTTTTTTTTTGTACATTTTATAAAAAGCTTACCTTAAAAAAAAGTAAGTGCGCAGAAGCCACACTGGAGAAAGTGAAGTGAAGAAAGGGAAATGAAACTTACGTTACATATCTATTTTGTCTCATAACCAATATTCATACATACATACATATGTACATCACCTTTTGCTTTTGTCTTTTTTCTATCTAGATCTCTACCCTACCCCTGTTCGTTCTAATTTCATTTATGTTATTCTGTTTTCCTTTATCTTCATTTCTATCTTTATACTCTATCGATAACAAAATCTATGGTAACAAAACCGATATAAAATCGATGAAAAATTCTATGAAAATTTCGATAGTAAAATCGATAATAATATTGGTAGCAAAATCGATTAAAAATTCGATAAAAGTATCGATAGCAAAATCGATAAAAATATCGATAACAAAATCAGCAAATAATCGATAACAAAAATCGATAAAAATATCGATAACAAAATCTACTAAAATATCGATAACAAAATCGATAAACAATCGACCAAAAAAATCGATAAAATAGTAGATAACAAAATCGATTAATAATCGATAGCAAAATCGATAAATAATCGATAACAAAGTCGACAAATAATCGATAATAAAAAATCTATAAATAATCGATAACGACTTCGATAAAAATGTCGATAACAAAATCTATAGCAATATCGACAACAAAACCAATAACAATATCGATAAAAAATATGGTTAAAAATGTTACATTATCGATAACAAAATCGATCAAACTATTGATAACAAAACCGATAAAAATATCGATTATTATATCGATAAGTCCCAAGAGTTCCCTGATTGAGTCTTTGTGCCTCCATCTATTGCCTTTTCTCTATATGTAATTACTTTATTTTAATCTTTCTTTCTTTATCTTCATCTTTACCTTTATCGGTATGCTCATCCTCATCTTTTTCTTTATATTAATCTTTGTTTTTACTTTTATATTTATCATTTTCTTCATCTACATATTCCCCTTCACCTTTGCCCTTATATAAATAAAGTGTTTAAAATTACCTTGGTCTTCATTTTTGCCTTTATCTTTACGCATCTTTGTTTTTGTTTTTATCTTTACCTTTGCCTTTATCCTTTTCTTTATCTAAGTACGTACTCACCTTTCCGCTCATTCTTGTTTTGGTCTTTCTAAAAGTGTTATTATTCAACCTTTTATTAGCAAGTTTTTGTTAAATTAATACCATGTGCATACACTCAAGAAGCACTTTTTTCAGCCCCAACCATTTCCGTTGCACCATTTGCGTTGCATCATTTCCGTTGCACCATTTACGTGTGCAATTTCCTTTGAGTTTGTCAATTTACTCCCAACCAACTAACAGCCGCTAAAGAAGTTTCACTTCAAAAATAGCAAGATTCTGATCCGATTCGGTTAGCAGCCACGACTTTGAAAACGGAGTTTGTGCGAAATTTTCATTCCTGGAAAATAACAATTTTTTTTGGAATATCTACCTTTTCAGCTTGCTATAAGCACAAATTTTTCAAACCAGTCGCAGAAGAAAGACTTAAAAGTGAATTACAGAAACTAAAATCGAAATGCTGATGACGCGACAGGTTCTCCAAATTCCGAAGCAGCCAAATGAATGAGAAAACCGACGCGCTTTGAGCGACATCAAAATATAAATTTTTTGATTAAAAAAAAAAATGATACGAGTATCTATTAAAATTCCGACTTTACTTTTTCACATGAATTTTTGGACCACCCCAATGTACATACATACATACGAATGTAGTACCTGAAAACTAAACGACCACATAAAATACGAAAGAACGCTGTTCATTCTTCAAATTTTCAATGCTTTATGGGTAAGCAGCCACAGCAGCAGCCAGCAGGTAAAGGTAGATATTTTTTTTTTTAATTTCCTAAATTCCAGTATGTAACTTTTGTGTGTGCGAATATGTGGGTACTCAAAATGAAATAATGGGAGCACATTTTTCCAAACTCGTTACAAACACACATTCTTGCACACATTATGCTCTTACTGCTGCTAAGTGCTATGCGAGGTGTTGGCAACCAGCAACCATCAGTGACGCGCGACGTCACGAAATGAAGCAACTGCTAAAAATTCTTCACGCTAAAGGTAAAAATATGAAAATATTTCAGTTAACGACTTCTTAGTGTTGGTGAAAATTAAAAAAAGCGAAATTTTTTGTGCATAGAAAATGAGTTAAAAACATGGTTAGGGAGTTCCGCGTCATTGACAAACAACTACATACGAACGACTTGCAACATGCAACACAACGTGCAACATGTGCTTATGTATGTATGTAGATATGAAATTCATACTATGAATGCAGTTACATACGTGCCTTTAGGTCTGTCTGCTTGTGCAATATTTTAATTCATAAAACATGCACAGGTGCCAAGAGTTGTGTGTGTGTGTGTGTGTGTGTGTGTGTGTGTGTGTGTGCGTGCAAAGAAAGGATACATTTCAACACACTTTCGCTAATTTCGTGGCATAGTAAACGTTGCCACACATACATACATACATTAGTTTGCGGTATTTTGCCAATTTGCCACTTATACTCGTATATTTACTTCACCCTACAGGAAAAATCGAAATGAATAAAAAGATAATCCGCAATTTGTTTTGTGTCGGGCTAGGTTCTAACTAGTCTGCTAAACCACCTGATACTTTTTTCCAAACTTTTTGGTTCGCTCATCACATAGTAGTTTCTAGTTCTTCGAAAAAATCACGAAATTTTTTGCTACTAAATACTAGAAAGGTTTTTTTTTATTAAACGAAATATAAAACAAATAATTTTAATGCAATGAAATATAATGGTTGAGAGATGGTAATCATTTGTCGAATCCTGGATGCTCCCTTATATGTTTTCAACCAGGTAAAAAGAGGCCTATATGAAAGTCATGCATAAAGCTCGGATTCTTATGTTAAAAAATAAGCCTAAAATAATGTAGCATCATAACTTTAAGCAAAGTGTATATCAATATATATATACAGTCAGCGTCAAAAATATGAATACCCTGACGATTTTACGATTTTATTTTATTTTTCATGTCAAAATTTACATTTTTAAAAATTGTAGTTCCTTTAAGATCAAAAACCATAAAAATGATTTTTTTTTAGATTCACACAGAACTCGGGAAAATGCTAGAAATACCAAAAAATTTTCATGAAAATTCAAAATTTTTAAATTCGTTAGCGTTGATTTTAGGGATATTTTTTGTCGCGGGTGTTGCGCATTTTCTTCCAAGTAAAAATAGATTTTGTTCATGCGTTATATGGAGGAAAATGCGCAACACCATCGACAAAAAAAGTTCTTAAAAACCAACCAATTTTTAGCGACTAGAAACTGGCACTTTATTATACTAAAATAACATACTCAAAATTTTTCTAAGAAATCGAGTTGAAAATTTTTAAATTTTAATGCAAATTTTTTGGTATTTCTTGCATTTTCCCGAGCTTTCTATGAAAAAAAATAAAAATTGTTGTAAAATTTGGTATGAAAAGTATAAATAAATAAAATCATCAAAACGTCGGGGTATTCAATTCTCGACGCTGACTGTATTTTGCCTATCCTTATAATGGCACATATTTTTAGGCTTATTTTTTTGGATAGAAATCCAAGCTCTACTCATAAAAATCAAATAGAAGAAAAAGTAAAAGTATGTAGCTACTGATTGAACGGAAAATTTATGTACTACCCTTAAAGAGTATACTGAAATATACCCTTAAAGGATATACTGAAATGAATAAAAAAGAACCTCAATTTACTTTATTTGTATATTACTAGGCTCTAGCCCAAAGGGCTCTAGGGTTCAGCTAGTTGATAATAACGCAACAAAAATAAAATAAAAAACAATAAAAAAGAGTTCCTCTCTGTATGGAAAATTAAAAGAAGTAAACTAGTTTCGCACTAGTCCCGTACTAGGGTCAAACTAGTCTGGCGCTAGCGTCAAACAATTCTCGCATTACTTACAAAAAGTAGGTATTCCTTTTTTGTTTTTAATTTTCAGAGTCAATTTAAGTCATAAAGTCGACAATCAGAGGTGATTAATTGACTTTGAGAATCGAAAATCAGAAACTCGATTCCGAAGTCAAGAATCGATTCTGCGTGCGGCTTTTCCATCCCTACTTCTTTCATAAAAGTAATCATTCTAAAACCGGATGAAACCACTTTCCTTTTAACCTGCCAAGTTGGTAAAAAATCGAGATCCCCAGCTTTTGTTGTTATATTCCAACTTTGGCGCTGGTAAAAACCCTTTTCCTGGATATGCTTAAATACCTTTAATATCTCCAAAGTCCTTTCCTGTTCAACTTCGGACAGTACTCTCAATTTGGTTTATTGGTAATTTGTTCCGGGTGTTGTTTATTCGTTAAGTTTCTTTAGTAGAACACAAAGTTTTTTTACAGCCTAGCTGCGTCTGACCATCTCGCCAGCTCGACGTCGGTTGTGATATTAGGACTTATCATCCGTTTTCATCGGGAGACCAGTACATCACTTTACCTTTGTTCGAATGTTTAAATAGAATTCCCGAAATGATAAATTTCCTTAACCCAGAAGACCCATACATTTTTTACCGGGCTATAGCGCCGTAATCGCTGGTTTAGTATTCTGCTGGGTCTTTGTCTGCACTCTCCCTAATATACGCCCCCTATGTCAGCAAAGTATCAATACTTATACCAAAATAGTACTTCGACTCGGACGAAAGTTTCAAATATATTAGTTCCATACAGTCTTGGTATAGAGAACTTGAATATATATGAATGCCGTTAGTTTAAAATCCGTTTGGAAAAAAAGATCTCCCATTTAAGTTCCATGTTAGCTATTGCTTAATTTCCATTTTACTTCAAGTTATGTCTCAAAATTATTTGCACCAATTCACAGGTGAGAAACTATGTAGTGAATTCCCTACTGGGTATGCGTGCTGGCTCACACTTTCCAGTGAGTGTAATGGCCTCTTTATCTGATTTAAAAGTTTATACAGGCGTTCATAGTAAGAGTTGTAATCTTGTGTTTTAATTGCAATGCTTATCTAAAAATTGTGTACTTTAACGATGATGATTTTACGAGAAGTGGCAAATAGCTATGAAAGAAATGTAAAATTGCTTCAACTACATACACATTATACACCAGCAATACACCAGGATTAAGAAAAACTTAATTGATGTGAGAAGAGATTTTATTTTCAAGTATTTATGTAGGAAGTCCTGGAACCATTGAATGTGAAAAAGGGGTGCAATTTTGAAGTGGAAAGTTCTTTGATGATGCACTCATGTCTACTTACCTAACTAAATATTTAGAAGATTATCAAATTCGGCCTATATTGGCACTGTACCAATTTGTGTAAGTTTTCTGTAATTCTCAAGTCAAATACTGACAAGGAAATTAAAGGCACAAATGTCACTAGACTTGCAATTTCCATATAACTATGCCGGAAACTACAATCTTTTACGAAGTTTTTTCAGCTTTATTTTAACCACTGCCCAAAATCTTCTCGGCCAGACCGAACGTAGAGTTAAGATTGAGGTTGCTATTTTGAGCGAATCACATATAACCGCGTCGCCAGAGAAATGTCAGTCATTCCGCACAGTCGCGGTATATATCATCATTGCAAAGCTGAGATGGTAAGACCGTTACACACAGGTAGTGGTTGAAGGAACCAAAGTGATGACTAACTGAGCGTAGTGCAAATTAGATGCAGCTTGGGACAGGAACGTACGATCGAGCTTAGGCTCAAAGGGTTGATTTACTTTATTGATCCTTTGCACCAGCTGGAGCCTCCAAAGGGCATAGAAAACGAAGAAGCTTCACAATTTCTCCGTTTTACGGATATATTTCGTTATCGCTGGAGATTCACTAAGCTCACCTAGATAAGAATCAATTTTAATTACTTTCTTTGCTGTGTATTCTATTTACCCAGCTGTTATTTGGAAGCTCGGAAGCGCAGCCGGTTCATGCCGCCCCTTTTGCCTTCGTTATTCTGGGAAGGTCCTTGTAGTGCTAGAAAAAAGTGGTACTTCCGGGACCCTGACCAGAAAAATGCACCTGAAGAGATAGGAGTACTGGCTATTGAAAGAATGGACCTTAGGAAGTATGGCAGAAAAGTAAAATACTGATGTTAAAACCATACACGCAGGCGCACAGTAACTGCACCAGCCGGTGCAAAGCGGAAGAGCGAATCAATTACTCCTTAGTTAAAGCGTACATTCTGATCAAGTGACCCTGGGGATGGGGATAGTCAGCTACCGAGCATTTCAAACAGTCTAAAAGGACATCTAATTGGCTGTGTTGCCTAGAAAGTACCCTACGGAAATGCTACAGGTGGACGAGCTTACTGCTATCGAAGTCTTAATGTGACACTTTTACAAAGAGTAGAGGCATTCATTGTGGTGATGATTACGGAAGAGCAGATTTACTTACTGGTGGATCGCAATAAGGCTGATTTAGGTCGCCCCTAAATTTGAAGTCTGGAAGATGCTCGAGTAGTGCACCAAAAACGGCGGCAATGTATCCACGAAGCATATCATGGCGAGAGTTTTTATATTTCCAATAATAAAGAGGGCTGCAAGAACAACTTATGTAAGACTGGCTCTCGGCTAAACTGGTGGTGGCGTTATGTGGCGACGTTGCCCTGGCGGCAACAGGATTTGACGGAAAGGCTGCGGAGCCTAAGGATGAACTAAGGTAGTGTCCAGAGATTGTAAATCCCGTAGTCGCATCAGGGGGTAGCCGAGTTCTTTACGAATGACTAACAAATCATATGGCTAGATAAGCAGCCATGGCGCTATCTTCCCATAGTAGTTGCTAAAAAGTCTGGATTTGAGATAGCTTTTGAACTTAAAATAGCTAATAGGAGCACAGATCCACTGAGGTTAGGTGTTACCTCCACTACTATGCACGTTTGTAATTAATAAATGTTAATAAATTACTGACGAGCATCGAAGGAGGAGCAGCCACAATAACAACTTATACAGATGACGTTTCAGTTACGTTTCAGTCACTAGCGATGCAAACGCTGAAAGCTATAAGTATTGGGCTGCAGAAGTGGAACTGAGCATTAACCCTGAAAATACGGACTTAGTACTATTCACTAGCAAATACAAGATACCAGCTTGGAATAAACCTAAATTGGGGGCCAAACACGAAGAACTTTGGAATCGTATTGGACAGAAAATTGTTGTGAAAATTTAATGTGGTCTGGAAGAGGTTCTGAGTTTCGAAAGGTCTCTTGAAGCTACGATAGGTTGATGGTGGGCGTAAGGTAGTGAATGCAACGCTCATCTACACAGACGATTATAAAATGGACAAAGGAGTAGGGGAAGGAGTATGCTATAGTATTTATTAAGCCGAGGTATTTGCAAAAAGGAAAGTGGCAGAGTTACCGCATGATACTAGTCCAAGGCCCTACTTGCATATGATACAAACTCGATCATCGTAGCGGACTGTAAAGAGGCTAACAGCGGCTAAAACCGTCCACCTATATTGGGTCCCAAGGCGTAAGGTTGTGGAAGGTAATGATAGAGCTGATGAGCTAGCTAAGAAGGGTGTTCTCTTAGACGCCTAACTAGTCTCGAATATACCAATTTCTCTAATTATGTGTAGTTCATACGACAAGAAATTTAATGATTCACATCTATCAACAAGCAGAACAGGCTCCAGACTTCTGGTAGGTTTGATACAGAAGACAAAAAGTGCAGAAAGTGTAGCTATCACGAACAAGCTGTGGAACATATATTTTACGAGTGCCCAGCATTCAGCAGGCAAAGACAAAGACCCATGGTACTCGATAAGGCACAGCTGCAGGACCTGCAGCCAGTAATCGACAAAGGACCAAAGTGTCTACTAAAATTCGCTAAAGGAACAACGATGTTCTTTAAAATTGCGTGAAAGCGCTGTTTCATGTGTCAAAAGTGAAGGGAAAATTGAAGACGAAAATGAAAGCAATGAGATACTCATATGAACTAAGGAGATTTAGTAAGAAAATTTTAATTATCGACCCATCGAAGTTTATAGTTATCGAAATTTATCGGATCATCGAAGTATAAAGTTATCGAAATTTTTCGAGTTAACTATGTTTATTAAATTGTCGAAATTTATAGGCACAGAAAATTATTTGTCGAGATTTACCGATAGTTATCAAGTTACACAAATGTATCGATTTTTCTGAGTTATCGTTAATTGTGGAGTTAACATGATTTATCGAGTTATCGTTCTGTATCAAGTAATTTCAATTTATCGAGTTATCGATAGTTATTGTTGTACCGAAATTTGCCGGTTTATCGAATCGAAGTTTTTGGAATTATAAAAGTATATCGAAGTTTCTAGGGTTATGTAAGTATCGAGTATTCACTGTTTATCGGTTTATACAATTCTATCGAGTTACCAGAGTGTAACGAGAAATTTATGCAGTTATCACAGTTAATCGAGTCATCGAAATTAATAAAGTGATCTAAATTTTATCGAGTTATCGATGTATCTATTTATATCGAGATATGTCAATTTCTGAGTTATGGAGATACATCGAGTTCTCTAAATGCACAGTTTTCAATAGTTATCGAAACTTGTCGAGTTATCGAATTTTATTGAGTTATCGGATACATATCAAATTATCGACATTTATCCACAAACTGGAACGCATCGAGTCTATTCCAAATCCTGGCAAAATCCTTCAAAGATATCAAAACTGGTAGTCACGTTTTAGTTCCAAAGCAGGAGAATTTCCGGTAGGTAATTTTGTACCTTATAAGTTCAACAACGTGTCAAGTTTGAAAAAATCTCCAAGGCTCTTAAAATCTAGAAAAATTGTCGAATTTTGACAGTAACTGGCACTTCTAATACTAGTAAAAACGCTGCGGACTTTCAGTAGTCAGTTAAGGAACCTTAAGAGCGATAATAGCAAGGTCATTTGGTAAGCCACAACGTGGACTGCATTGCAGAGAGATACTTACCGTAAATCTAGTGGCAGTTTAGATGAAGCTAAATGTGGGTTCCATAGGTCGCAGGACATATCTATGCTTAAACAATACACTTCAGAGGAAAAGTATGTAGATTATAAAAATAAACCGAATCACCTTCACCGTCAAGAAAATAGTACTAGTAAGTGAAATACAAGAAATACCAACAACTACCATTTGCAACCACCACATCGATATGTTTCCCCATTTACTCGTCGTTTACAAATATTTCCAACTCATAGACTTTGAACTAAGTAACCTTCTAAGCACGAACACTAATAGCTTCTAACCAACACTAATACCATCTATGCTCTAATATGTACTTTGAAACATTGAAATACATTGAGTTACCATAAAATGGTTTAATTGTGTGAAAACGTTAGCAAACTAAATATGTACATTTGTATGCATGTACGTATGTCCCATATGCACATACATATGTACATAGATACTATGTAGATAAGATTTAAATAGTTATATTCAAGCAGTTGAATGGCATGGAATAAGCCCGAATGTAGCCACTGAATGCAGCTAAAGTACTCTGTGGGTTATTTGACTGCTGCATAGTGCAGCTGCTGTTTGCCACCGATGTTGCATTCAAGGTAACCACACTATTTAATCTTTCTTTTAAAACAAATAAACAAACATTTACGTATGCATAAATATATACATATGTATGTGTGCATGTACATGGCAATATAGAAGTGTCATAGTGTAAACATATACAGTATATTATGAAATAATTAGTAACAGTAGGACGAAAGGCAAAAAGAAGAAAGTGACTTAAACATTTTTTGCGACAATACTTTACCTCACCTCAAAGCTGCTAAGGTATTGCCTTCAGCTTTTAATACTTATCGTCTGCAGGAACTGAGTGTACCTCATACATTAAAAAATTATTAAAAAAGTGCAAAGTAGAAAAGCTGTATGGATATTAAATTAAAGAGAAAATTCCGTAGAATTAAAGCCGCTTTAATTTTTTGGTGCGCAAGGACGATACGGTATAGAAAATGCCCTTTTAAAATTTTGTCCTTGAATATCCTTGACATTTTGCAATAATTATTTTTGAAAATTATGTGTTAAGGACTAATATACACTCGACCACATCCTCGAATTTCGTCCCCCTAACTTTATATCTTTAAAAAACAAAATTTATTTAACTCGCATTTCCAATACCTATTTGTCCTTGTAAACCAAAAAACTGTATTCTTTCTACAGAATTTTCTCTTTCAGTTGGTACCCACGTTGTTATTCTAGATTGCACTGAATTTTTTTTTTAAATAATCTTTGGAATAAATCATATCTTTGAAATTACAAAGTCCTTTTTAAAAAAACCTGACGTCAGAGAGAAAATCTAAAAACAAAGTTTTAGTTAATTTTTGCACGGTATTACCACCAGGAAAAGGGCTGCAGAGGAATGCATAAGCCTAGGACCCCTTACTGATCTGCCATGGAGCTCGGTTCGCCGAAACTACTATATCTGGATGAAGAACGAGGCGCAACACTACTAGACAAATGCGGAAAATTATGCTCAGTTGTCATATTTAAGGACTTATACCCAGTTCTTAAGTACCTAAAAATTTATGAGCATTAAAGTATGCCCATTTTCCCTACTAACAAATTTATTTCCAGTTTTTAAATGACTAAAAATTTGTGTACAGTTCTTAAATTAAATTTATAAATTTGTAAATTTTGGCATCTACAAATCTGATTAGGTATGCTTTGCTTTAAACAGGCAAAATGTTATATCCAAAGTTTTCCGAAATACTTGAAGAAAATAGCTATAAGAAGCTTTTTTCCTCTTTTGTGAAATATTTAAAATGGGACTTAGCAACTTTTCACTCTAAGCTTTTAATTTTTAAATGTTATTCCTTAACAAAGAATAATATTTTTTTATTTAATTTAACTTACGAGAACTTATTTTTTTTAAATAAGTTTTGTTTCTTTTTTTAGTTAAAGTTTCTTTTAATTTTTAGATTTAGTTTTAAAAGAAAATTATTATTTTTCTTTTAATTTTTAGACTGAGTATTAAAAATAACCTTTTTTTAATTTCATTTAATTTTTAGTAACTTATTTTATTTTTATCTTTTTTTTTGGTTTCTTCATTTAGTTTATTTTTCTTTATTTTTATTTATTTCTTCTATTTTTAATTTAATTAAGTGATTTCATATTCATTTAGTTTTTATATGTTACTGTTTTAAAAAGAATAATGTATTTATTTTATTTTATTTAATTTTTAAGATATTATTTTATTTTTTCAATTTGTTTTGCCCTTTTCTAATTTAACTTTCTTTTCAGTTTTAGATTTTGTTTAAAAAAAAAATTATTTTTAATTTAATTTAATTTTTAAGTTCTAATTTCTTTTTTTATTTAATTTTCCAATTTACTTTTCATATTTTATTGTTGTAAGAAGAAAAAACTTAATTTTAATTTAATTTAACTTACAAAAGTTTTTATTTATTTATTTTTGTTTTATTGACAAAGAAACGCATTTTTTAATTTCATTAAATTTTTAGAAAGTTATTTTATTTATATCTTTTTTTTACTTAATAAATTGGGTTTGGTAATTTTATTTTAATTTACTTTAAATTTTTATATTTTATTGTTTTAAAAAGAAGAATATAAGTGTTTTATTTCATTTAATTTTTAAGACATTATTTTATTTTTCTGTTGTCTTTTTTATTCATGTCGTTTTATTTAATTTTAAAGACATTATTTAAGTTTTTTGTTGTCTTTTTATTTGTTTAATTTAATTTTGAAAACATTATTTAATTTCTTGTTGTCTTTTTTAAATTTTATTTTCTTATAATTTTTAGTTTTAATGCTTCTTTTTGTATGTAATTTTGTCTATTTTCTAATTAACTTTTTATATTTTGTTTTAAAAAGAAAAAAGAAATTAATTTTAATTACATTTAATTTTTAAAAATATTTTTTATTTACTTTTGCTCTATTTTAATTTTGTTTTTTCTTTTCTTTGTATAATAAATGATTATTTTTTTATTGCTTTTATTGTTGAAAAAAGAAAAAATATTTGTTTCTTTAATTTAATTTAATTTTAAAGGGTGAACAGCATAACGCTAAAACCTCCTCGTTAGCAGGTATTGCAATTAGTCTTTCGAAAGACAGAAAAGAACTTTCAAGATAGTTGCCAGACAATTTTTTTACGAGGGACTTTTGTCTTTCGAAAGATTGTGGTGAGTTGAAAGAGCGTTGTCAGAATTGCACTATAAGTAAGTAAACGCTTCTAATTTTACGCCAATATCCTGTACATGCGTATGAAGTGAATTCCTTTTGCATACGTTCTGTGCCAAGAGGTTAAGTTGGTGAATGAATGTGACTTAATGATGCTCCGATTGCAATGGGCTGTTGTTGTTATTGTTGTTGTTGCTGTTACTGTTGTCGGTGTGCATGAGCTTAGCTTCTAAGGTACTTGTGGGTCTATGGCATGCAATCACATGTGTGTATTATTAAGGTTGTTAGCGTATAAGTAAGTATGTACATAGGTATGCGTGTGAATGCACACAAATACCTAGGGTGCCTTCAAGTGCATATTTTAATAGTTTACGGATGCAAATGTGCTGCACAACAATCCATTACAAACCAACAGTAAAAGCCACAAAGAAAAAATACTCGTAGTTAACCGTAAAAGTAGAAGTAGAGACACGCAACAAGAACACAGTACAGCAAGATTTTCCACACAACTGCACAAACGCAATACAAGGAGTAAGGTCACATATGTGCATATGTAAAGTATATGCTTGTAACACCCCCTGAAGATTTGCTAAGCAAAAAGCATAGCTTGAGTGAGCAAAAGAAAAATCCAAAAAAAAAAGCAGAAAAATTTTAAATATTTTATGCGAAAAGTTTATATGGTCATAGTCACTCACTTTGTGTGGGTAAGTACGTACATACATATGTACATATGTATTTGCTAGCATCTAAAGCATACAAGGGTAAAGTAGAAGACGTCGGAAATGCAGCATAAATATGTATATACGATACCTGCATCTAGCCTCGAGGCGATCGGTGTGCTGCGTGCGGTGGCTAAAACACCTTCAGCTTTGATGCTTTCGCCATTGGCTTTGGCAATAAGATTGAGAAAATGCTTTTTTGAAATATTTATAATGCGGTAAGCTGCGTAAATAACAACAACGACAGGTAGCAACAAAAATATTCGGTACTGTCGCATGCTGCAGTTGCAGTAAGCTATGTACATATGTATGTATTTATGCGTACTCGTATGCGTCCAATGTCGTTTACTGTCCTTGTTGGTTTTTCATCAGAGAATGTTTCTGCTATTTGGCTTTACTTTCAAGTCAAATTTAACATCAACTTATATGCAGGCATTGTTAAGGATTTTTGGGCTGTTGCTGCTGTTGCAACCTCAGATGCCTTTCTGTGGCTTGAAAGCGAAATTGTCAAGGCTTTTTGAATAATGTAGAATGGAATGGTTTGGCTTTTGACAGAATGAATGGGAGATATTGTTTTCCATTAGAAAAAAAAGTTTTGAAGCCTTAGCCAAGGAAATAGTTAGACGAAAATTAATTCAGCCAGAGCCTTTATGCAACTCTATGCAAGGCCAGCAAAAAAAAATGTGTTTTTAATAAATGTCGTTCTCGTAGTTTTGTTCCCAAGAACGCTTCAAACCCAAAATGAAATTGGGAACACAATTATTGAGAACGTTATCAATGCTAACAATACTTTCGGGAATATTTTTAAGAGATCAAACGGAACGCTTTGGAAAAGAACTAATCGCGAGCAAAAATCTAAGAAACTTTCTCTCGAATAACCATTCGTGAACTAAAGTTTCACGAACTTGCTGACAGAGATCGAAACGGGAACAAATATTATCTCAACTATTCGCGAAGAATGGAAGCGAGGACACAATGTTTCACATAGCGTTCAGGAGTTGGAAATGATTGAATACTAAAATTAATCAAAAAATAACTATAAGATAATTATGCAAAGTAAGTCAACGAAAGACTTAAGACACGAACTGTTCCTGCACGAAAAATTAAAAATTGTTCTATACATGGACAGTTCATAATAATGATAAAAGATCTAGAAGTTGAAAAGATCCAGATCTCCTCTGGCTTAGAATTAACAATCGTAGTTCTCACTGCTCAAAACTTTTGTTCTCGTTTTGTTCTCTAGGAGAACGTTCCCCAAACGTTTTTTGGCATTTGTTCCTCCTTGAAAACGTACTCGATACATTCGTTCTCAATTTTTTTTTGATTCGAAAAGTTCTCGAAAGTTCCGGTCATTTTGTTCTTCTTTGAGAACTTTCCCCAGTGTTTCGTTCGTATTTTGTTCTTTAAGGAAACGTTCCCGAACCTATTGATCTCGTTTTGCTCTCGTTAAAACTCTCAATACTTTAGTTCTCAATTGGTTGTTTTGTGTGAACTAAACCAAAACTGGAACACGTTCTCGGTCCCTGCTCACCATACAAGAAGGTACCGCAAGAGTCATCCCCTTATCGTAAGATCCTACAATTTTTTCAAATGTCGATTGATATCAGGATGCAAAATATACGTCAACAAGATATGCACTGCTAATTTCTTCAAGATTTTTGGGGAATCGTTTCTCCGTGGTAAATTTAGGTGCAACACTACGCCGTTTAGCTATCCACCCCGAAGAGTAGATAAGGAACAAAGCGAGATCCTGCCAGGTGTGACCCGTTTCCAGGTCTCTCAGCAGGCGTTCTACTGAGAATATCACTGCTGCGGCTGAAGGTGTCGCAGTGGACACCGGAAAATCAACCAGACGACGTGCCACGCTGCTGGACATCAATAGGCGGTTTTAACAGAAAATTTTAGTGAAAGATGGTGAAGAAGTTACCTCACACAGTACGGGCAGTGCATTAATTGTTAGCCATTGACCGTCAATCGAGTGTTACCTACGCTCAATCCATAATGAATTTCGACCAAGAAGAAGACAATTTTTCATCGAAAATCATCACGAGCGACGATACGCATTTCCATCCCTGTGCATAAGCGGAAACGTCACTTCTGGATCACCGAAGATCGGCGTAAAACCGATGAAGAGCCACTTAAAGTTGCAGCATGAAAAAAGTGACACCGAAGATAGCATAACGACGAAACCGGATTTTCTCCAAATTAAATTTTTTAAGAGATGATGGAATATCCTTCCAAAATACATCCTAGAGCAGTGTGCTGCTTATGCTGGAGACGTCATATGTCACACTCATTCGGACATCCCGCGTGCCAAAATAACTAATTTGGATGGCTAGCAATACAGAGCCATTCTCGACGACTTTCTCTTTGCTCAGTAGAATGAATTGGTACTGGAGAACATGTGGTGACAACAATGTGAACCAACGGCACATGCCGAACGAGTCACAACCGAAACTCTGAAAGCGACAATGCCGGCGATTTTTAATAGCAAGATCACACGTCTCACACCATTCAAAATAGATTTTTTGAGGTTTCTTGAAGTTACGAGTCTTTGTCAAAAAGTCTCAGGCTCTTAAAGTCCTCAAAGAGAATATCCGTGAAGAATGCGAGCACCTATCGCCGGTAGTTCTGGCACGAGAGACAGAAAATTAGGAAAGTCGGACACGCATAGTCATACATTTTGGTGACGGTTACTAGCATGAAATAATTTTTTCGACTTACTGGAAGTAAATCAAGACATAAAATGAACACAATCCATAACCCAAACCGAAGCTTTTCTTTCATCACAAGAAACGACTTTCAAACAAACATTAGGTGACAAATTTTGCGCCACATTGTACTATAAAAAGTTCCAAAACACACGTAGGCATACCAAACATCGCATTGTGTGGACATTTATAGAGAAAATTTGATAAAACTGGGTTAAGAGGAAGGATCGGGTCGCCCAGTCACAGCTTTTAAAGTTGACCCCTATTGTAATAGACTTTTATCGGGTGACTCACGTCATAGTTAGAAACCTTGTGAGATCCTTTCGAGAGTTCCCATTCAGTTCATGTGCAGCCAGACAATCCTAGGACGCTTAATCAGGGCCTGACGAGAGCCTTACAATGGCACCTTACAGGCCTTGTTTTATCCCTACCTCCTCGCCACTAATAAGAAGGACAATGCATATTTTAATGTTTTGCCAACTGAGCCTAAGAGTATTTTGATGCTCCCATTTGATATTTTTAGAATTAAAGCTTTTGACTGTCTGTGATCTTCAGAGCTTGCGAAGTAATTTTGAGACTCATTTGCCCTCCAGATGCAGTAGTTTTGCTTTACAGAACTCCGTTTAAGAACGAGAAGTAAGTCGCCCTAAATTCTTAGACAGAATACGCAGCTGCCATTTCATTAATTATGTAGCCACTGTGAGCAGGCAGACAAATGAGTTAGCCCCTCTTCACAGAAGCGATGCGTACTAATAGTTACCGATATACATATATGTGAGCATAAGTGGGCGGTGCCACGCCCATTTTCCAAAATTTTATCATAAACGTATTTCTTGGTAAAGAAAATAAATGAAATAAATTAGCTTTAATATTTACTGATTTATCGAAGATTTTGTATTACTCTAAATTACCGTTATATGGGATGTGGGCGTGGTTATTGTCCGATTTTATAAAGTTCCGGCCATTTAGTATGCTGTACCAAGGCCAACAACTGTGCCAAGTTTGGAAGAAATTGGTGCAGCGGTTACCAAGATATACACATGTAACCATAAGTGGGCGTGGCTACGCCCATTTTCCAAAAATTTTTAATATTCCCATTTTTCGTCTAAAAATTGTTGTACATACCAATTTTGAGTGAATATTCTTCAGTAGTTACTAAAACATCGCAGTTTTCGTATTTCTGAAAATTACCGTTATATGGGATGTGGGCGTGGTTAAAGTCCGATTTCGCCCATTTTCAATACCAACCTACCTTGGATTACCGGAAACAGACACACCAAATTTCGTTGAGATATCTCAATTTTTGCTCGAGTTATCGTGTACACGGACGGACGGACAGACGGAGGGAAAGACAGACATGGCTTAATCGACTTCTCTATTCATTCTGAGCATTTATGTATACATTTGTCTATATCTATCTCGATTCGTTTTGGCTGCTACAAACAACCGTTATGTGAACAAAATTAATATACCCTTGTGCACAAGTGCGCTCGGGTATAAAAAGCACAAGCTTTGAAGACAGCTATCAACAAAGGTAACACGTACTCCTGACTGATGGCCTGTTAGATACTATATCCTGCTTCTCGCAACAATGAATCCCCAACTTTTCGCTCGATACATTTTCTTGTTCAAATCTCTACCAGTTCTCAACTTTATTTAAGCTACTAAACGAAATCGCTTAATTAGGCAGCGAATATTGCTTTTTTTCAATGTCAGGCTTTTGGCCTCTCGGAAGCCGTTGTAGCATCTACTACTACTTTGCGACTTGAATTAAGGCTATTGGATAATTGAAATACACACAAATGCATGTATCACAATATGGGTCTCAGGCCAAAGAGTTTAAGAAGGTTTTAGTTGAAAGTTTTTTGAAGAGGGTTGCCACCTATTTGAAAAGTCGAACTTATTACACAGGTGATATAGGAAAAGTGGGTATCAAACGAACGAGTGCTAAGAAATCTTTAGTTTGAACAATTCGAATATTTTAGGGTCACTGAAGAGAGTTACCACCTGTTTAAAAAAAAATTAAATTCAAATTATTTAATAAGTTAAATGGATTTTCAAAAGAAGAGTATCGATCGAAATGGTTTTGAAAATAATTTATTTCTTAACTGTTTTTAGAAGAGTTGCCACGGGCTAAAAAAATCAAATTGAACTTATTCGGTTAATTGAAATATGTATCACAATGCCAGGCGAAAAAGAAAGATTTTAGTTTGAAAATACTTTTAAAGGGTTTCCACCTATTTGAAAAGTCGAAGCTGTTTTACTTATACCCAAGTTAAATGAAATATGGAAATATTAGTGTCAATCGAAAGATTTTAAGGAAAATATAATATATTTAATTGAGGTAAAACCCAATTTTTTTCTTTGAAGGTCGACAAGACCTGCACTTTTATTTCGAATTTCCAAAATGAGAACTCAAATTAATGAAATGGAATTGCACAGGATTGATGAGCAGTAAGGTTTATTTTTTGAAGTTAGAATCTTTTTAGCAGTATAGAGTGATTTGAAATTTTATGAAATGAAAAACTGACACCATGTAAGACTTCTCTACACTCAGAAATGGCTTTAGATGAACAATTTGGAATATTTTTGACGTTTTTGAATAGGGTTTCATCCTGTTTAAAAAGTTCAATTCAATTTTGGCGTTTTAACGCCAAGCGCGTTCATTAGTTTCATAAAAGCCTAAAAAGTACTCCATTTTGTGTTGTGTTTTTGATGTTTGGACATCTTATATCTCGACATGCGTTAACTCAGCAGAAAATATACAATTATTTCTCGTGTAACCCAGGAGAAAATCTATTTCAGGGCCATTTCGGGGTAGGTTGGGGATCATTTCGGGATTAGTTCGGGATCATGTTGGGACCTTTTCGGTGTTATTTCAAAACCATTTCGGGCCTGGTTCAGGACTAAATATTATAGGGCCATTTTGGGACTAGTTCGCGATCATTTCGGAACTAATAAGGGACCATTGCGGGACCGTTTCACGACTATTTCGGCATCATTTCGTGGCCTGTTCAGCACTATTTCAGGATCATTTCGGAGCTCTATCAGTACAGTTTCGGAACGACTATTTGAAGACCATTTCGGGTCTAGTTCTGCACGATTTGAGCTCAGGACTTTTTCAAGAACATTTTAGGACTAAGAAGTTCGGCAGTGTTTTGGGGCTTGTTGAGAAGCATTTTGGAACAATCTAGGGATCATTTTTGGACTAGTAAGGGCCTATTTCGAGACCATTTCAAGACTTTTTCGAAATCATTTCTAGACATGTTCAAGACTTTCAGAACCACTTAAGAACAACTTCAGAATAATTTTGGGACTAGTCCGGAATAATTACGGGCAAGTTCGAAACTAGTCACGAGATGAACCTGAACTATTCTTGAAGTGGTTATGAAAAGGTCGTGTACTTGCGACGTCCCGAGTATTCACGGCTAACTCTTTAGGAATTCCATGTGTTGCATAGACAGTTCCATATAAGTTAAAGTGCTGGTACAAATGTAGGCATGTATGTACGTATATTATACGAAACGATACCATAACATGAATTTGTCACATTCGTGGTACTTCATACCTACCATGGACGAATATACATACATACGTAACATCGTTCCATAACATCACTCTAGTGTTATCTTAGCTTTCGCTGTCACTTTAGGTTCATTTGCGTATTGGCATATCTAACGCACACTTGTATGGAAATGTACCTACATATGCAATGCTAGGTATATGTGAATAAATGTCTGATATACACATTTGTATGTATGTACCTACATATGTCGAACATGCATATGTAGATTTCATAGCTGCAAGTGCATTAGTTTGCATAAATAAAAGCGCACTGAACCATGATGGCAGCAGATGATGCCTTCGGTTTGAATTCGATTTGTCTGGGGAAACATTTGTAGGAATCTCTTAAATACATATTTTACGTTTGAGATTAAAAGTCAAATTTAAAATAAAGACGATGAGTTGACGATCAATTTATTGAATTTGTTAGTGTTTGGTATTTTAGGCTATTTGATCAAGTAAGTTCCTGTGCAAGAAAAAATACTTTTTCTTCACTTTCCAGCCCGACGTTTCGCTGACCTTCTCAGCATCTTCAGGGGCGATTTCTTTATTAAAAACACCAACAAGAATACACACAAACAGATCGTTAGTTGCGAACATAATGAAAAAATGAATAAATTGCATGTATAGGTACATAGGATTAATTGGATTCATATGAAAAACACACAATTTTTTAAAAACATAGTTACGGGACTACGAAAATTTTTTTTTTTGTTATTTTTTTTTTGAACATTAATATAATAAAACTTACATGTGAAACGATTAAACTATTTTAAAAACATCAAAAACTTACAATACAAATTGTCAAATTATTACTAACTATAAACATAATAAATATGCAGCCGCGATGTCGTCAGTGTCCTCTTTTTTGTTTATTTTTCTGTCTCTTTTTTGTAAAATTCGTAAACTTTCTAAGGTATACCTCGCTTTTTCTCTTTTTTCCCTATCCACTATCCTCGCGTTGGGCAAGTCAGCTGTATGACCACTGGCTAACACATGTTGGGCTAAAGCGGTGGTGTTTTTTTTTTTCTTAATATCAGTTTCGTGTTCTGCCAGGCGTACACCCAGTGCCCGTTTTGTTGTACCAATGTATACTTTATTGCAGTCTTCGTTTTCTCTCCCTTTGCATGTTATTTCGTATACTACATTACTTTGTTGGTGGGAGTCAATTGGCGATTTTGTTCTTGTGAAAATCGAAGACAGCGTGCTATTTGATCTGTA
>NW_016158409.1:4475-40235 GCF_001687245.7 Rhagoletis zephyria | reverse complement strand
TATATTATATTTTTCTGAAACAAGGTTGTTAAGGATTTTTCCTACATATTTTGACAAACCATAACACGGAACATTTACTGACGACGAAATAGGCCGTAAAGGCAAATCTGGTTTATGTATTTTTGGCAACCCGTAAAGTCTAGGTGCAGTCGCAGCGGCGCATGCCAACTGTTGTTTCTCTATAAAATTAATAACTTTACTTTTGTGTAGTTCGTCAACCAGGGCATTGTTTTTTCTCTGTAGTGTTGTTGTTGGGTCGTTCCTTATTGTTTTGTATGTGTTTTTATCTTCAAGTAGTTTTTTCATCTTCTCCGCATAGTCTGCGTTGTAAAGTAACACTGTTTTGTTTCCCTTGTCGGCATCCGTTACAATTATTTCATTTTTGTGTCGTTTCAAGAGCATTTTTGTTCTATTAAATGTTTCTAAAATGAACCTTTCGGCTGCATTGTGTTTTATACTGCGTTTGAATTGGATGATCCGATTACTCAGCTTGCACCTTGCTATTTCTTTGGCTCTATTGTCCTCTATTGGTTGGATTATTTGTTCCATTTCTGCTATCATTTGGAGCGGTTTGAAACTAGTTTTTGTGGTGGGTATAGCGAATTTTCTTCCCAGTGATAATAACCATTTCGACTCTTCAGGAAATTCTATTGTTGTTTTATTTATGAACCAATCGTTGTTTAGATTTATTCCTAGCTTGCTAAGTTGTTGATGTTTTAGCTTTTCTAGTTTAGACGAATGTATTTTTCCCCGTTCTTCTGTTCTTTTACTTAGGCTATTTTGTTTACAATTCACTTACGCTGCATTGTAGTTGTTGCTTCGCGTGATATAAGTAGTTTTTGGTGTTTTTTATGTTTATATTTGTTTGTGTAATTTCTATGTTTAGTATTTTTTCTTGCACAGGAACTTACTTGATACCAAACACTTAAAATAAAGACTTTAAAGCTTTTGGGAGAGTTTATGTGGCTAATGGCGAAATATATAGCCTTTCGAAAAGTACTTTTTTGATAAGTGTTCGTGCTCCATAGTCACTGAATCATAGGCTAGTCTGAAAATGTATATCTTCTGAATTTAGTCTATTTTAAGATCTAGGGAGATGAAATACAGAAGACTGTAACTTTGATAATCAATTTCATGACGATAGTGTCTCTGCGTTGCTGCGATCAAAGCTCTTGAGTCGGCAACGGCTAAGTAACTCGATATACAATCAACTGCGTCGAAGATCCTTACGAACTCTTCGGCAGCATACAGTCAATCTCTACTGGGCCCCGGGATATCGTAGTATTGATGAATCTGATGGAGCGTTTGAGAAAAAGCGATCAGATTTAGGATTAGCAAAAGCTGAAATAATCTGTATTTTGTTCGCTGCTCTTAAAACCGAACGTTCGGCTTTTCAGCGAAATACAAACTGATACTGGTCCATTGACCATATAACCGTTAGGTTAAAATCATCGCTTAATCAATTTTATAGAATCTCTTAAAATCAGAAAAAGTTAGAATGCAGTAGGTACTTCCTGTGCGAGTGCTCATCCACTTCGAAAATAGTGCCATAGTACCTTCGAATTCGTCAGAAAATCGGACTTGGTTAAAGACTTATTTGGACAGAACTGGGGAAATTTCTTCCAGGGCTGCATTGACATGAATAACATTGGTATAGGTACTGTTTGAACTTAATAAAGAAGAGCCCATACGAATGAAGAGAGGAAAGCGCGGATGGATAAGCCACAAGATGCGTAATGAACCAAGATAGCACTATTTCCCGGTGAGCATCAGATTATAAGCCCCAGTCTATCAAACTTCAGGGCGTCTCCTAAAAATACCTCCCTTCGTCCCAAGAGGTTATAAATTGGATAACAAATATATAACATACACATACCATTTTTTTTTCTTTCATTTTTTCCTTGCTCTAGTATCCGACGTAGTCTTTTCTACTTGATTCCTGGTTATTTTGAAATCTACTCTACAGAGATCTTAGCCGTCTCTAAGTTCTTAAATAAAAACTAAGAAAAGATATATCAATGAAATTGAGAGTTCCACGGTGTGTCTCCAACCGAGCCAAAACAAGCTCTAAATACCTAGCCTTTCTTACATTAGGACCGCGGTACGGGATGATGAATCGCATCTTTCACGAGATGCCTGCTTTAACCAAATACAGTGGATCTAGACCCATGCTGTGCCAGCCTTTCGTCGCCCTTAATCTTGGGTGTTATGTGTAGCCAAGCCCATAGGATGATTTGCAATCAAGGGAATCTGATTGAATTTTGACTGAGCCTCCCGGATACTTACCACAGATGGGGGTTCTGCCGCTGCCGACCGCTCTATCACACCAGGCGGCCATATTCAAAGGGGCTATGTGGGTGCAAGCGAAATACGATTATCGACCATAAGCCGTTAACGGCTTCACAGTCGGCCAAACGTAACTCATGCTCCAGTGCAGTGGTTCAGGGACCCAAAAGCAGTGCGCCCAGTAGTCAAAGCAAAGCGGATCAGAAGAGTCGCCTCGGGACTGGTGGAGAAAAATGGCGAAGGTACAGTGCCCGATAACTTGAACGATGTGGTTGAGAGGGCATGGTCCATTCTCCCTGAAAGCTGGAAACGGACTCAGAAGAGGGATGCCGAAAAGAAATCAGAACCCAATCCTTTAGGTTATGGGTGGTTGACCCACAAAAGGCAGCGATCGGCAGACAATGCCAAAGGTGAGCAAAATTGCAGAAAAAACTTTGTTGTGCTCATTACGTTCGGGACGCTGGCTAATACCAAGGCCGTATTAAATTGCTCTTCTGCGCCAGTGCAAGGTCGGCTAGGCTATAAAAGGAGGCCATCTCTTATCGGGGGGAGTGTTGGCCCGGCGATGAGCCAGTGCCAGTACACATGGATGATATCCCTGGACAACTACGAGCCAGAGCTTGGATCCCAGAGGAGCGCTGTAATCCTTAGGAGAATACGGAACTTATATCGATCTAAAATTACACACCTCTGAACCTTGACTGAAAAGTAGTGAAGGTTAGCGTGTAGCAACGTTATGTCCCCTTAGTGGTAAACGAGGTAACTCTCACAATCCTCGCTAACTACAATAAGGGAATTATGGTAAAATGCCAGAACCGGGCCGATAATCTGCCGCCTCAGGACGTTCTTATTTCTTATGAAGCAAAAACGCCTCGTGCGGTCTAGCTCTTAGTCAGGAAGTCCATGGTTTCTGAGGTTACTCATCAGATAGCAGAATCAGACTCTGCAAAGGAAAATCGGAAATGGCACGGTGTACCGTTTGTGGAAGGTTTTATAACCACTCAATGCAGTATACTCCGATCGTATCAAAGCGGAGGGAATGACGTGTTGGAGTAGAACTTGGCAGTTTTAGCTGGCACAAATCCACGGGCGTACCTCACTGGAGGAATACATATCGTCGTTTAAAGTACAAAACCGCGTATCGTCGTTCTGCAAAACCGCGTAACTGAAATTTTTTGAAAAAATTTGTATCCATTCCTCCTGAAATATATTATATATTTCTTTTTAAAAAAGATAACCATTTTGAAATATGGGTGTTTTTTTTCTCTCTAGAAAATAATTTATGCAACCTCATATACGCGGTTTTGTACTTTAAATGACGATATGTACATACAGTATACACTCACGGCAAAAAGAACAGAAAATTTTTCACAACATATGCCACAATTTTTATTATAAATTTTTTCCGCTAATTTTTTATAAAAATATGGTTCAAACTATCGAAAAAAAACAAAAAAAAATTATTTCAAAACTTTGTGCAAACCCCTGGAAAATTCAATAAATTTCTATGCAAATTTTCAACTTTTTATTCAGATTTATTTATTCAGATAAATTTTAGAGTAATAAAGTGCAAGTTTGAAGTATCTATGACTTACTCTTGATTTTTGGCAAATACTTTGTTCGGAAAAAATGCGAAACAGCTTTCACAAAAAAAAAACAATTCTCAAAAATCAACGCGATTTTTTAGCAAATTCTAACTTGAAAATTTATTGAATTTTCGTAAGTTTTGCACAAAGTTTAATAATTATATATTTTTGCTCTAGTATGAACCATATTTTAATAAAAAATCATAATAAAAATTATTGCACATTTTGTCAAAAATTCTCTGCGCCAATACTTTTTGAGTGAGTATATGTATACATATTTTTTAAGACAAATTCACAACCTTCCTTCGAGTGAAATATTTACAATAGTATCAATGTATTGCGCATATTTTTTTAAACGAACTTCCCTTACCCTTTGTTAAATTTGATTTGAAGACAAACCGGTTTCCGCATTGTACCATCTTCAGCGTAATTTTTCGTTCTTCTTTAGCATTTGTAATGGTTTCAAATTGTCGCCATTACAACGTTTTTGTATGCTTAGTTATTGAACGAGCTTCACTCATAAATCATTATAAATGCTTGTTGTTCATTAATCACTCCTCAAAGCTGTCAGTCATTTGTCAGTTAACATGTCAACGCACTAATGTATCCAATATGTACCTAGTATGTTCAAATAAACGTACAGCTTTAAAGCTTAAGAGTCAGTCACTGAAATAGCATATGAGTGAAGTGGTGTAATGGAATAGAAATAAATTAGATGTGAGCAAATATTTTGTAGAATTGAAATGAGAAAAGAAAAATCTACGGAAAGATACGTATTTATTTATAGTTCATTTCCACCAAGCCTGAACAACACAAGTTCAAGCGCATTCCACCTTGTAAAGGAGTTCAGCCCTAACTTACGTTCTTGAACTATTTTTGAAGAGTTGGAAGACATTTTCCAAGGCCTATAGAGCAGCTTGGCCACTACTGTCAAACCTGATTTATGTCCGCGCCACCTTTCGATTGAAAGACCGTTGCCATTGCACCCAAAGTAGTAAAGTAAGAGAAGTTACCGTCCAGATGTCATCCACTCCAGTACCATTTTCAATCTTTGAGTTTGTTTGTCGGGACTAGCAACACCTTCCGAAGACAGGACTCACGCCGTGTACTGTTTTCATGTTCCTTATAATTGGTTCTAAAGCGGATGTTT
The DNA here is from genome assembly GCF_001687245.7 of Rhagoletis zephyria. Lineage (NCBI taxonomy): Eukaryota > Metazoa > Arthropoda > Insecta > Diptera > Tephritidae > Rhagoletis > Rhagoletis zephyria. The sequence goes on along the minus strand of NW_016158409.1, from coordinate 35,213 downwards.
GGAGGTAAAAGAGCTGAGCTGTTCGTCTCTTAACACATTGCTGTAAGAAACAAAAAACCGACGTCTCAATCTCTTGGAGCCAAGAAAGGCCAATGGGGTTGTTGTCATGTATGCCGATGAGCGCCAGCTGCTTGTAACACGTAGTGAAGAGTCCGACATATTGTCTGCAATACCATCTGTTAAATGAAAGCAAATATATAGCATGGCCCTCCAAGATTGAGGACCAAATGAGTTTTGTCCATCTGCATCCCTTCGAAGTCTCCTTGTCATTGCTGAGGGAAATAATCACCAAGTTTCTGACGGAGGCTACGATGGCCGAAAATGGTCATGCTGTAACTGGTTGCGAACCGAGAAATACGTCGTCTGAGCTCTCACTAGCCAAATGGTCTGATGATTCATTACTACATAGGTACCATGGAGAGACTTGGCACCCACAGTAATACAAGTTCGTTATGTTTTTCAATATAACTTAGTCGAGACTTGCCTTACCAAACCAATGTGGAAGTAGTTAGAGGACCCAATGATCAATGCCTTCTGTGCAGCTGTGATGTCACTATAGACACGTAAATTCCTACATTTCCACCTACTTTTCACCACGTGGTTCATGGTTTTGAGGATAACAAATACCTTGGCTTGGATTACCGGATCATATAGTAAAGCATGTGTGATCCCAGGCTCATCGTTCGGATTAAGCCAGGCTTCAGCCACAGGGTATTCAACATTGCATAATCTCCTCGGCAAAGCTAACACTTTTGTACTATCCTCGGAAGTTGAGGCGACGCTTTTGTCTAGATCTCTGCTACCAGCAATCTCCGCCCCGTCCCACACGATATCATACCAACATTCGATTCTTTTAAGCCTGCTGGTAGATGGCTTTTAAGGTTAGCCCAGGACTGAACATCCGAGGCGTAGGTCCAGAGGATTCCCCTTTTAGTATATGTCTTGCTCAACGACGCCCAGATTAACCCAACCCAACCCGGGAGCTTTCAGCTAGTTCTTACCTCAGCGAGTAATATACATACATACATACATACATAGTGGCATATACATTTCTACATATCTGTGTATATCCCTGAAAACAGAATACTACATTTACCTGCTTGTTGATATATTTATACGTATGTGAGTTTCGAGTTAAATTTGACATTGGACAATATTTACACTGTCAGTCATTCAACCAACAATCGAGTCACATACTCCAAGTCAGTACATATGTATGTGTATTCATAGTATGTATATACATACATACATACTTCTGTACCATTCTACCAAGGAAGACCAAAACCAGTGTCAAGCAAGCAACAGCAATTAAGCGTCCCAAGCACGTTTTATAGCCACTGCAATGATGGTTTGGGCACAAATGGACTATGTTTACGGTTTGTCATTTGGTAAAGCTGTTGACAGTAGTACAAACAACACATATGAAGAGGCACACGTATTTTATATTCGCATTCGCATTCGCAACCGCGGAGCTTCCGCATCAATTTTAACATTCGCATTCGCTTTCGCATTCGCAATAATCAATGCGGATCTTTTGCGAATGCGAATATTGAAGGACCCGAAAATAACAGTTTTTTTTACCAGTTAAACTTGGCCAGATATTTTTTATTCCAAATTAAAAGTCTTTTCCGAATAATAAACAAACCGCTTATCCAAATTAAACAAGTTTGGTACCATATGAAGGAAATGTCTAAACGAGCAAAGCAACCCATTGAAAAATATTTCAATAAAATATGTTAATTAATTACCATAGAAAAACGCTGTTGACGTTACAGGTTCTCCAAATTCAGAAACAACCAAAAGAATGAGAATGAAGAATTCTTTGGAAGACAACGGTGTTTTAACAATGATCTTGCCATGATACAAGATTGTGAAGATGAAAGTCAGGAGGATACATCCGACATTTGCAACCCGATGCAATTCTCAATAAAGAATTATTGCACCACAAAAAAAAAAAAAAATAAATATAACTGAAAGACCTCTCAACTGGTGCAGCGTCAATCGAAAAGAATTTACAATTTTGTCAAGTTTCAAGTTTTTCAAGTTTGTCGCCTGGAGCGAGTAGTTGTTTAGTGGCGCGGGTTTGATTTATGATCCTTTAAAAACTTTTTATTAAATATTGGATTTTTAAATTCAAATACCAAAAAAAAAACATTATTAAAAATTACTAACCTTTCCATTTTTATTTAACTAAATCACCTAATTTACTCACCTAAATTATTTCAAGTAAAAAAGTCTAAGTTCGGGCGGAGCCGAACATTAAATACCCGGCGCAAGTATTCAATATAGTTTTTTCACCTTTCCGAAAACTACCGCTACATGGTAAGCACTGGTGGTTTTACGTATATTTCAAACATCTTCGATGAGATAAACTTATATAGATATATGTGGGCGGCACCACGCCCATTTTCCAAAATTCCATAATAATGTTACTTCTTTTCAAGGGATTGTTGTTAGTATCAATTTTGGGTAAAATTAGCTTCCTTAAATTTCGAAATATCAAAGTTTGAAACATTTCTGAAATTTACCGTTATATAAAAGTGGGCGTAATTTTAGTCAGATTTCAAAACTTTCAATGTTTTGCCTTTATGTGGCAACCACAATAATCATACCGAGTTTGGTACACATTGATCGAGCGTTTACCGAGATACACATATGTGGTTATAAGTGGGCGGGGTCACGCCCATTTTCCAACTTTTATTATAAGCCTATTTTGAATAAATTAGCTTCAGTATTTACTGATTTATAGAAGCTTTCGTAGATATTTCTCTAAATTACCGTTGTATGGGATGTGGGCGTGGTTATTATCCGATTTTTTAAATTCTAAGCCGTTTGGTACGTTTTGTGAAGGCCGAGTACTGTGCCGAGTTTGGGGGAAATTGGTGGAGCGGTTCCCAAGATATACACATGTAATCATAAGTGCCCATTTTCCAAAAATTTGTAATATTCTTATTTTTCGCCTAAAAATTATTGTAAATAGTAATTTTGAGTGAATAAGCTTCAGTAGTTCCTAAAATATCGCAGTTTTCATATTTCTCAAAACTACCTTTATATGGGAGGTGGGCGTGGTTATCTTCCGATTTTGCCCATTTTCAATACCATCCGTCCAACGTCAAAAGAAGTACACATACAAAGTTTCGTTAAGATATCTCAATTTGTACTCGAGTTATCGTGTGCACAGACGGATGGACGGACGGACGGACAGTCACCGCCTAATCGATTTCTCTGTTCATTCTGACCATTTATGTATACATTTGTCTATATCTATCTCGTTTCGTGTTGCCTATTACAAACAACCGTTATGTGAACAAATTTATAATACCCTTGTGCACAAATGCGCTCGGGTGTAAAAATACTTGACATCCGCATTCGCATCCGCGGATGTCTAAAATTCTACATTCGCAACATACCGTAAAACGAAAGCCATACACCGCTGAGTCCAAAGCAAATTTTGTATTTATTTTTGGCCGCCTTTTACACTTTTCGTCATGTCACCGGCATTTATAGGCAGATCTTAAAGTATGATACATACGCATACATATCGAAGTTCTTGTCACCTTTCAAGAACCCCGTCCTAGTACGTACCCACCAGATCTCAGTTCTTGACACCCTAACGTACCACCGTAATGTCAGTAAATTAAAGCTCACCAAAAATCATTAAGCTTTTGATTATTCCCGTAGAACTTTCTAATTTTTTTTTCGCCGAATGTACACCCTGCTTCACTTGAATAGGTACACTTTTTTTGCTCAAATCTGAGCTTATCTCTTTGATCTCATTTTGAAGAATGATCAAATTCGAAGAAATGGAGAAACAACTATATTACTTTGGATTTTATTCCACGTTTTATCAAACTACACGGAAATAATGCTTATTATTTTGATTCAGTTAAATAGGCACAGTGACTTTAAAACAAGAAAATGACTACATTGAATCAACAAAACCATACCATTCATTTAAATTCTAGTAAATAACACTTTTAGTATAGGATACTACATCCTTAATTAAAATGTATGGAAAAACCTCCTATCCGAAAAACCATTTTAGAGGCGCTTTGAAAAATCAAAGACAACTGCCAATTATCAAATGTATTGTCTGAAAAGCAAACTTTCCAAAATTCCCAATTCCAAACATTCTCCATCAAGTTTAGTTCCTGTGAATAGGACGAACGCTGAAAAAGTATGACTTTGCTTCGTTATCCCCGTATATAGCTCCTGTAGTGCGAATCGGTGCGTAATTTTGCTAGAAAATTCAGGAACAAGCTGAGAAAATATGCGACAAATGTAAAAGAAAAATTACTTAATACTTTTTTTCCGTAATTTTACTAGTTAATAATCCATAATAATCTATACATATAATAAAATCCTAACAGAGCGATGGCTGTAGATTATCGATATAAAATAAAAATTAATTAATTAATTAATTATTATTAATTCAAGATTTCAATTTTGTGTGAAAACGCAACCAAAATTTGAACAGTTCAAACAGTTGGTATACCAAAAGACAGATAGAAAAACATCTTCGCCGTTTTTGCGAAATTTAGTCATCTCTTAGGCTGAAGATAATCTCCTTATCAAGCTTATTAACTGTATGATAAAATCACCAAAAACGTAAATTTTGAATTACATATATACATTATTAAACGGGGCCTTTATTAGAGCAACCGAAGCCAAATCAACAATTTTTAGAATTTTTGTCTCTCTCTCTCTCTCTCTCTCTCTCTCTGCATGTATGTTTGTAGGCATATCACTCGAAAACAAGAATGATAGAATTCTCTCAATCGTGACTCGAAAACTTATGCATGGAATTGAATGCAGTTTTCACCGCTGCATTGCTAAAGATCTAACTTAAAATATAGGAAAAATATAATTAGAGAGTTGCCACTTATTTGAAAACTACAGTTTAAGAAAATTGATAGATAAACAATATATTACAATATGGCAGTCAAAAGAAAGATAATTAAAAAGGTTTATAGCAGAAAATATTTTTGTTGAAAGTTGCCACCTGTTTGAAAATTTTAATTTAAATTAACTGATAAGATTAATTGAATATTGCGATATGGGTAACAAACTGAATAGCTTTAAGAAAATTTTCTGCCGGAAATATGCTTGGGGAGAGTAGCCACCTGCATGAAAAATTTTATTCAACTAACTTGATAAAATAAATGAAATATTACAATACCGGTATCAAACAGCACAAAAATACTTTTAAGGCGCAGTGAAGCACGCCGGGTATTTGCTAGTAATAAATAAAATCCAAAATAATCAAGGAGTTTTTTTTTTTCATTTTCACCCCATTACTTTGAAATTAATCATTCTTCCAAACGAAGCTGCTCTGATGTCGAAAAGTCCAGATATAAGCTTGGTACCTTGGGAATAAATGTGTACCTATTCAAGTGAAGCGGGGCGTAGGTGTCACTGTAAAATGTAAAAAGGTCTGCCCAAATTTTTTTTTTTTTTTGAGAAATTGCCTTACACAAATATCTTAGATTTATGTTTAATTGTAAGGTGATATGGTCTAACGTATTAGCATAGATGTTTGCATATCTGTGCTAACAGTAAGGTGTGCCTTGAATTTAAGGATATGCGCACTTGAGTAAAGCAAGAAGAGTTTCCATGATGGATGCACAAAGATTGAAAAAAAAAAACTTGAATGTATTGTACATATAAATTTAGACGATATATCTGAGTATGTGCAAGAAAAATTCTATGAAAAATAGACGCTTTTTGTGATTGCCTGCTATCTAAGCTTTAAGCTGCCTTTTGCTGCACAAATTAGTATCTCTTTTTTAGAATTATTTGCCTTTTGTGATAAGCAATGCAACGTGTTTGGTAAAAGGGTTTTCTTCAAATCCTTTAAAAGCCTCTGTCTTTAGATTAACATTTTTTCTTGCTTGTGCACAATTTGTTTCCAATCACCTTGCTTCCGATTAATCTCGAATATCCATGCAAGAATTTAAGTACATATATACATAGGTACGTACATATGTATTTACTTGTATGCATTCAAATAAACGTACATGCATTAGTACTTGTATTTATTCACAGCTCATAAAAAGTTAAGGTACAATACAATAGCCGAAGCACAAAGAGAATTTTTAGGATAATACAGGAATGGAAAAAAGGAAAAATAATGTAAATACTTAAGTTGTTAGGTATCTGTGAATGGACGTACACACATACCTATATACGAGTATGTCGAAAAACCAGCATATAAAGTTTACTCCATTGTCTAAAATGAACAAAGGTGAAAATATTTGAAGTAGATAGTACTACGTGCAGAATATCAATGAGCAAAAAAAGAGTAAATGGACTCTCTGCCTTAAAGTATGAAGCGTTGGAGTTCTTCTTCTTCTTCTTGATTGGCGTTGTAACCTCCTAAGCACGTGGGAAAGTTACACGTTAGGGCCATGGAAAGCGGGCTAAATCTAAACCCAGACAAGTCCGAACTTACGCTATTCACAAATAGGAACAAAATAGCCCAGTTTAAAGTACCGTCGCTAGATGGTAACATCATAATACTATCTTCAAGCACAAAGTATTTGGGAGTCGTGCTTGACATCAATCTGAACTACAGAAACAGAAAGCTTACATATAATGCTATACCTGCAAGAGAATCTATGGCGCACTGGTCTGATCTGAGCATAAACAAACAGGCGCACTAAAATCCTGCCCGACGGAAGCATTAAACACCATTTCACACTTAATTCCTATTGATCTCAACTTAAAAGAAATCCATGAAATCTGCAATTCGAATCAGAGGGTCAGGACTACAGTAAACTCGCCAATTCAGGCACGGGATGATCATTCAGAAGAGAGTAGAGGAGCGATAGAGTGGCAGATAAAGAGGCTATCTCTTCGTACACAGACGAGCCAAAGATGGATTGGGGTATGGGGCAGTTGTGTACTCCGAAGAACTCGGCGTCTCCTCGTCTCTCCGTCTAGGGTGTGATGAAATGCATCGCTAGAATAAAGCCGGCAGCCAAGCGGCTGTGTTAGCACTAGGATCACTGATCACCATATAACCAGCTAGTCCAGAAGTGTAAAACACAATTATTCTCAGTGTAGGTGTGAATAAGTGCCGCTATTGGATGACTTGTCGACCATAGCAACATTGAAGGCAATGATAAGGCCGATGAATTGGCCAAGCCAGGAGCCTACTTGGAGAAAGCCGAGGCTGTTGCGGTGGGATGTCCCCTCCAAGTCATTCAAGGAGAAATTCGTTTGGATTTGATTGGACTGGCGAGTAAAAGGTGGTTGGATATATAGACTTGCAAAATATCCATGAAACTCTGTCCTAAGTATAACAGTACGAAGACACTAGACCTGCTTCCTCTTGGTAACAGAGCTCCACGTTTTACCAAAGGAAGTCTGAGAAACCCATTGCCGATTCTGCTCTCTGAAATACAAGATACCCATACACCAAATCTAAAGGGGAGGTTTGGTACATGGATGGACGTCAACTGGAAAATGGAAAAACTGGTGCTGGCATATTTGTGACGAACTTCAAAAAATCGATATTAATTGGCAGCTATCCCACCATCTTTCAAGCGGAGTTTCATGAAGTAGAATTTTGCGTCAGAGAATGCCTTAGGAGAAGTATATCCTGGTAACTTATCTGAATTTTGTCGGACAGCCAGGAAGCTCTACTGGCACTGAAGTCACACAAAATAGCATCAAAGCTAATGCATTGACTTCGGGTCCTAAACCTTCATTTAGCCAGAACTCAGTTTTACTAGGATAGTGCCTGAAAGACATGATGACAATAAGCAGCTGGACTGCCTAGCCAAACAAGGTGCTAATGCAGTGTTTTATGGTCCGGCAGCACACATTAAGTCGATCAAAAATTTCTGGGTAGACAAAATACTACTGCAGCATTCTGTTAACAAAGCAGTAGCTTTCCCAGTCCAAATCGGTATTCGTTTTTAGAGTCCGGTTCTATAGTTTCCATAAATCTCTGCTCAAATTCTGAAGTCCTTATTCCGCCGGAGAACAGGAGTGCGGCAAGGATTGGACGAGGCGAACCAGCTATATTCTGAATGGTACGAAGACATGTCGTTACATGGCCCACTGTCTCATCAATGTACTGGGTGGATCGAATTCTAGTGAGCACAACAAGCGAGCTCTAAATCTACTCCATAACACACAGTCAGTCAGGGTTAATTAAATTTCGCATTGCGACGGAGGAAGTAGCATCTTCAGTAGCATCAAGTTGAAATTAAATAAACCTGTGCACTGCCAGGGAGTGAATCGTAGCCAAGGAATCTCTAGTTTAAAATTTACCACAAGACCCGGTAGTTGGAAAGAATTATATATGTAGATACATATGGGAAATATGCAGGTACAACGACAAAGTTGTTTCACCCATGTTTTGCCCCTGAAGCAGCAGCCAAATCCTGACAGTAAAAAAACACAAGTTTGCTCAATGTCTTGTGGGAAGACATTACCCATAAGATTAGACCCCAGCCTGACCGATCTCCCGACAAAAGGGATGTTGCCCCACCCAAGCCATCAAGTCCACAAAGTCGTTGTTTAAAAAAACATGTATGGCTTTACGCATATGCAAGATTCATCATACAGCAAGGTCCCCGGTCTACTTATAAGATAATTAGCCAGCTTAAAATACTGCCAAGTCAATTGAAGTTACTGGCATAGGACGGTTGCACGAAACATCCGATTATTCCATCACACACCAGGTTTTCGCCGGGCAGGAGACCGTTGAAAGCATGGCACAAATGAACCTCAGTTGGAATCAGAGTTGCGGCGGCGAAAGAAGCCAGCTTTGGCGAGGCCTTCTTGTTACGCTAATGGCATCTTTTCATAGCCACGAAACTGTAATCGGACTTCTCCGCACAAACTTCCGCCACAACGCACTCCCGCCAGCATCGACAACACCTCCTCGAGTGTCTTAGTCACAATTCGTTGGAACATTATTGCAGGCAGTAAGTGACAAAGCCTTCCACCATCAAAGGGGCTACTGATTTCTGTGTTTGTAACATCCATGGACCTCGTAGTGGCCTTTTGGGAGATATAACAGCACTAGTTATGTCGGTAAACATACAGGAAGGTTTCTTTCTGTTGCGTTTCACCACCCGCTTGCGTTTTCTTTCCCTCCAATCCTAGGGAACAGCCAGGCCTACGCAATCACTAGGTGGTCGTTGGTAGATAACTGCGCCCCAATTCATGCCCATGAGTGAAGAGGCACCATTATTCCTCTCTCCTCTAAGAATCACTCCCCTCGCATAAGAGCCAAAAACTTGTGTGGTAGTTGGGCCCTATAGGATTCATGACACGGCCGCAAGTGCGTGTGATTTTTAAGTTCACCCATTAGATGGTTTTAAAGTTTCATCCAACTTAGTTTAGTCCTACTGTCAGGATGATTGGTGTTTCCACCTAATTCAATACCAGTTGATTTAAGTCCCCGTTTAAGTCAAGCATGCATTCAGTTATATTACAAACCACCTATCCCGTAGAGCGGAGGCTTCTCATTGCCTGGGGAGGCCGATCATCATTAACTAAATTTTAATTCGTTTTTCATTCATTTTAAGGTTATTTTTTTTTTTACTTCATATAAAAAGTCAAGGTCGTCAAGTAAGATATTTTTTTTACTTATTTTATTGTTTTCACATTTTACTATCTTAAATACTCGTACCTAGCCTTGCATAAAAGTACACTGCGGAAACGAAGAAATTTTTATTTGTACACATTTTTATTCACGCTGGCAGCATTTTTTTCAATAGGCAATTTTCTCTTTACGCGCACGCAAAAAATGTAGTATATTTATATTTATTAATGTATGTATTTCCGGAAATGTTTGGTTGTAAAAATTTTCCGCATTGACCGAACGGTCGGTTGAACAATCAACCGGTCGAGCGGCTCAGCTTCGCTCAGCTTGGTTTGGCTTGCTCGCCTAATAGCAGGAAGGTGAAATAAAATGATTTATTATATCCACTCTTCCTGGCTGCCATTTTGCTTTTTCATTACCTTGCTTTTCCTCGCACAACAAAGCAATTTCAGTTAGGTGACAGCTGCAGTTGCTGCTTAACAAAAATGGAAATACAATTTTAGCGACAATAAAATGGTTAACCGCAACATGCAGTAAAAATGCTGTAGATTGGGTTAGTTTAGGTTAGGTTACGTTCAGGTGGCTGCCTTTTCACCATATGCATGCGATACTTCGGCAACTGGAAATGCTACGTTACAACCAAAAACGTTGAGAGAACGAAGTCGCGCAGACGACAAATGTTGATCTTGGGCTCTTGCGGTGCAGTTAGAAAGTGCGCGAATCCAGATGTCTTAAACGCAGTCTAGCAAAATCTGGGCAATTGAAGAGAAGGTGTTTACATGTTTCTACCTCGTCGACCCACATGCAGCTGCGACTATGTGGATGCGGTGTTATGTTCAATCTAACTGCGGGAATCTATCGGACATTGCCCAGTGAATATACCCACCGGCGTTGAGAGCTGTGGCGCTGTGATTCTAAAGAGATCTTTAGGCCACCTTCAGTCTATCTTTGCTTAGAGAGACCTTGAAGTAGTGCCGCGCCTAGCATTAGTTAGATTGACACGAGACCCATATTTTCAAGAGAACTCCACAAGTAGTCAAAGGAGTTCCCTCTCTTTCTCCCACTTTATTGTTGAGACATATGTGATGACCCAAACACTGATGCGTACACAGATGTTTTTAATAAAATTCGTTAAGATTGAAGCATGTGGACGACAGCTGCTGAGCCAAGGGAAGGAGATGTTTTTAGTGCGTTGAGACAAAAGGTCTGTAAGTTTCATAATTTTCGACTCTGATGCTTCGCTAATGCAAAACTATTGACCAAGCAAGCATAGTTGCTCATTGCACTTAAGGTCTAGAGAAAAGAATAAGAGGAAGCCGAAAACTTACTGGAATAAATATTTATGAACCTTCGTCGGGGTATAAAAAAAATCTAGCATAAAAAATATTTCCCCAGTTTTCCAAGAATATTTCCCCAGTTTTTTCCCTAGAAGGATAGTTAACAACGTTCTTTCTTCCGAAATAGACTCCAAAAACTCAGGGTATTCCCTTCATCTTTGTGGCTTCTTCTGGGATTGTTACACGCCGAAGGATACGGGTTGTTTCTTTTTTATTTTAATTGTTTTCTTTTTTAAAATATATATTTAGGCTGCACTTGACAATAGTAAGTTGAATAAGGATATGGATTAGCAGCAAGAGTTTACGGGGTGTACACAGCTCATCGGTTTGCGTTGCTGTCCCTGCACATCGGTGATGCCAGCTCGATTCCTGCTGAAGTCTAGAAAAAGAACTCTGAAGAGGAGATGTAGTGATCTCCAAAATAGCAGCTATAACTTCTACTGCTTAGACTTTGTTATTTTTAAATTTTTCTTAAAAAATATAATAGCGGTACAAAGCTAAATAACAAATTTGAAAGATATATTTTCACATTTAATTTAATTTTTTGAAAATTGTTTCATGTATTTTTTTAATTAATTTTTTTTCTTTCGCAATTCAAATTTATTTTAATATTTAGATGCTATTACATATTTCAAAATGAGGAGTGTTTACATTAATTTCATTTAATTTTTAGGAACATATTTAATTTTTTCTTTTTTAAACAATTTTGTTTTCGTTTTAAGTTTAAATTTCTTTTAATATTTAGATTTTATTGTTAAAAAAAAAAATATTTTTATTTTTTTAACTTCACTTGAACTTATTTAGTTTTGTCTTTTTTGAATAATTTTATTTTCGTTTTAAGTTTCATTTCTTTTTTACTTTAAGATTCTATTGTTTAAAAGAGAAAAATATTTATTTGTCAATGTTATTGTGGCTTGTTAACATTTAATTTTAATATTTTTATTGAGCTTTGTACCACGATTGTTTATTAGGAAAAATTGAAAAAGGAACAAAGTCTAAGCGGTAGAAGTTATAGCACTATTTCGGAGATCACCACATCTCCTCNAAGCCACAATAACATTGACAAATACATAGTTTAGGAAGAGCCTGCCTGAAACTATACAAAAAAGCAAATAAGCAAATGGATGTATAGAATTGACAACAACAACCACGCTGTCGAGTTTAAATAGCGGCAAATCAGCTGCACTTGATAGTAGTTGGTTGAATAAGGAAAATGAATTAGCAACAAGAGGTCAATGTTATTGTGGCTTGTTAACATTTAATTTTAATATTTTTATTGACCTTTGTACCACGATTGTCCCTGCTGAAGTCTAGAAAAAAGAAGTCTGATGAGGAGATGTGGTGATCTCCGAAATAGTGCTATAACTTCTACCGCTTAGACTTTGTTGCTTTTTCAATTTTTCCTGATAAACAATCGTGGTACAAAGCTCAATAAAAATATTAAAAAGAAAAATATTTATTTTAAATTTCATTTGATTTTAAGAAACTTATTTTATTTATATTTTGTGTTTTTTTTTTAATTAGATTTGGTTTTCGTTCGTTAATAACTTTTTCTTTTAATTTTTAGATTTTATTGTTTTGAAAAGAAAAATATATATTTATATTTTGTTTAGTTTTTGTTATCTTATTTGCTTTTTTGTGTTGTTGGAATTTATTTCTCTTTTGATTTTTGAATTTTGTTTTAAAAATAAAACTATTTTTTTAAATTTAATTTTAAGATACTAATTTCTTTATTTTCTTTTTATAATTAAATTTTTAGACTTAATTGTCTTAAGAAGAAAAAAATGTTTTAATTATATTTAATTTTCAAAAATATTTTTCATTTATTTTTGCTTTACTTTGATTTTTTTCTATTTCGGACCTAATTCTCTAATATTTATTGATTTTGATTGTTTTAAAAATATAAATATTAAAATATGTATTTTTAATTTAATTTAATAAAAAAAAGAACAGTCCAGCACCTTCGTCTTGGTCGGCAGGCTGTATTGGAGATACAGCCGCTAAATTTAAACGTAGAATACGTGCTATAGTTAAGAGCATATCCAAGTCAAAAACGAAAGCACACACTGAGAACAAAATATCGATAGCAAAACCGATAAAAACATCGATATAAAAATCGATGAAAATATCGATATCGAAATCGATAATAATATCGATAGCAAAATCGATAACAAAATCGACAGAAATATCGATAGCAAAATCTGTCAAAAAATCGATTACAAAATCGATAACAAAATCGATAAAAATATCGATAACAAAAGGGATATTAATATCGATAGCAAAATCAATAAAAATATCGATAATAAAACCGATAAAAATATGGATGACAAAATCGATAAAAATATCCACAACAAATCGATAAATATATCGATAACAAAATCGATAGTATAATTGGTAACAAAATCGACAAAACAATCGATAACAAAATCGATAAAAAATATCGATAACAAAATCGATAACAATATTGATTATTATATCGATGAGTTCCGAAAATATCGATAACAAAATCAGTAAAAATATCGATAATAAAATCGATGAAAATATCGATCACGATAAGCGATAACAAAATCGATAAATAATCGATAACAAAGCCGATAACAAAATCGATTAAACATATCGATAACAAAATCGATGAAAATATCGACAACAAAATCGATTAAACATATCGATAACAAAATCGATGAAAATATCGATCATTATATCGATAAGGTTCCGAAAATATCGATGGCAAAATCAATAACAAATATCGATAACAAAATCGATCAAAATATCGATAACAAAACCGACAAAGTATCGATTATTATATCGATAAGTCCCGAGAATCCCGAAAATCTCTAAAATCCCCAAATAGTTCCGAGATTATGTCTCCGTGCCTCTATTTATATCCTTTTCTCTACAACTACCTTTATTTTAATCTTTCTTCCTCATCCTCATCTTTTTCTTTATATTTATCTTTGTTTTTAATTTTATGTTTATCACATTCTTTATATACATACATATTCCCCTTCACCTTTGCTCTTACATATATGTATGTATGTATAAGTAAAGTATTTAAATTTACCTTGGTCTTTATTTTTGCCTATATCCTTACGTAACTTTGTTTTTGTGTTTATTTTTACCTTTGCCTTTATCCTTTTCTTTATCTATGTACGTATTCACCTTATATACTTTAAATTTTATTCTTGGATTGGTATTTTTCTAACTGTTGTTTCACTTCAAAAAGTCTTCGCGTATTATGCATACATGTGTTCATATATGTACGTACGTATGTAATATGTATGTACATATGTATGTATAGACATACATAGATTACTAAAAAATAGAAGCAGATCCACATTATATATATATATACATTATGTGTATATGTATTTACATATGAACATACGCTGCGATTAGGTAATAAATATTGCGCCATCTGTTTATCAAAAGCCGAAATATGTACTTACGCACACATATATATACTTTTTGTCTCCTTCCCTCGCTTCCAACGCATGCACGTGTTTGCAAAACGATGACGAATTGATTTTGTATGGAAAATCATTTATGCTCATATATTTGAATAAGATAAACATATATTGAAGATATCAACCAATACTTCCCATATACCAAACGAAAGGAAAAATTTCGAATTTTTGATTAAAGGAAACAAAAACAAAATCATTCGAGCCGTTTTTGAGCATTTTGGTAATGAAAAAAATTAGCAAATTTTTTTCAACAATTTTTTGTCTTAAAATGCTCAATATTTGTTGAATTTATATAAAATTTGTACACGATAATATTTCTACTGCTCCAAAGAAGCTATGNTATATTGAAGATATCAACCAATACTTCCCATATACCAAACGAAAGGAAAAATTTCGAATTTTTGATTAAAGGAAACAAAAACAAAATCATTCGAGCCGTTTTTGAGCATTTTGGTAATGAAAAAAATTAGCAAATTTTTTTCAACAATTTTTTGTCTTAAAATGCTCAATATTTGTTGAATTTATATAAAATTTGTACACGATAATATTTCTACTGCTCCAAAGAAGCTATGTATATCCCGAAAATGAAAGTTTAACCTGCAAATCGTAAGTTGCTAGAGCACTTTAAAGGCACAAAATTGACCACAAAATAAGCCAATATTTACCGTGGTTTTTACGACAGAAACCGAATTGGTTACTTACAAAAATGAATCTGTCGATAGGTTTGGAATTTTATCTATGAAACGCCACACTTTTCTTTGCAATCCCTTCATTAGTTCTCGTGCAATAAGCGTTTTTGTGAAGCTCTAAAAATTATAACTACAACATTTCAGCATAGCCTCCATATCGTAAGGTAGGACGTATTCTAGTCAAAAAAACATTTTACTAAAAGGCGAACAGCATAACGCTAATAACTCCTCGTTAACAGATCTTTCAATTAATATTTCGAAAAACAGTAAAGAGCTTTTAAGATAGTCACCAGAATTGCCCTGTTATTCCGATTTCCAGCTCTGTGCTTCCCGAGAAACTTTTCCAAACACCGTAATTTCATATATTGCAATTTTCTTAATCTTGTCTATTTTTAGGGACCAGCGTAACAGCCTGGAGTCAAACCGAACAGGAATTAAGTTAACTAAGAAAAATTTAAGTAACGATGTACTATTCTAGTAGTAGCAAATTTTCAACGCTAGCACGTTTATTTCAACACTTACTCGTTGCTTTGTTTAAAACTAAGTACTCCAAAATTACGCACCAAGCCACAAACAATATTCCAAAGAAATAAATCATTTTATAGCCCATACAATCCTTCCAGTAAATTTACAAATATTAATTTGTGTAAACAACACAGCCAAGCAAATATTGTTCGAAATAATCAAGCAGCATCAATATTGGCACCACTTGAAAATCGCCACATTTTAATCGCAGCGCAAATATTTTCCCAAAAACATTGAAAAGCAAAGAACAAATAACCAGCAAAATTAAATACTTAGCAAAGCGCAAGTACGATTGCGTGAATTGAACCTATGTAGTATGAAGAAAAGGGAAAAGAGAAAAACGATGGAATGCTTGCCTTTGCTATTCACCATTCAGCTCGAGCCTTGCTGATGCTGGTCTCCTCCTCGACCGCTACATACATAAAAAGCTACAAAATTAAAGAATTCAATTTCATTTCGTTGCTTATTTTCTGGCACTGCTTTGTATTTGCTTTGTTGGAACATAGTAGGAGAGTTGTTAAGATGTAGGGGCAAAAATATGTACCTGGCAGTAAAATCAAAAACAAAAATTGACAATAAAATAACAGGGTGAAATAATTGGTAAGAAAATTTAATGCCCTAATACGTCATTTTGGACATGATTTCGAAGAAGTTCCATGTAATTCCATTAATAACTGAAGTAGGCACTAGGGTTAAAATGATCTACAACAGTTTTAAAAAAATCGTCTTAGATAGCGCGGGCGCAGTATAGACCTTTACTTAAAAAGGTATCTATTATTTTTTTTGGAAAAGGGTTGCCACCTGTTAAAAACTTAATTCTAATTACTGAATAAGTTATGTAATTCAGTATGCGTAATAATCGAAATAGCTTTGAAGGAGCTTTATTTTTAAACCACATATATGTAGAGTTGCCAGCAGTTAAAAAATTCAAATCCATCTTGAATTAGGCAAATTAGGTAATTAAAATAGGTATCAAAATATGGATGTCAAACGAAAAAGATTTAAAAGGCTGTCAGATAGAAAATATTTTTAAGGCGTTGCCACCTGTTTAAAAAGTATAATTTGGTTAAATTATACACAATTTATTTGAATTATTAAAATATGAGTGCCAAACGAGAATTTTAAGAAAGTTTCAATTGTGATATTTTTTATTAGGTTTTCCACTTTTTCGAAATCTAAAGCATTTTTTGTGAAAGTCATCGGATCTGCACAAAAATTATGCAAATAAAAAATCACTAGTTTTTCATATTTCTTCATCCTTAAGCAAAAGTTGTTACTTATGTAGTTAAAAGCATGGATATATCAGAACAAGAGACTCTGCGAAGTTAAATGTCTTTTGTATCTCTAAACAGAATGCCTAACCGCCTTGGTACTCTGTGAACGGGAATTGCAAGTTTGTTTCCGAATCCTTAAATAGTTACCTGTGTCTGCTCTGTCTTCCAGCCTTGAACCGTCTGTGTACCAATTTACTTATCTGGGACCGATTGCAGGGATACCGTTCGCCTAACCTTCGCGATCTGGGATTTTAATTTGACACTTTTTGCCAAAGCAGAAATCAGAAATTCGGCATATTTACAGCGTTGGTATCTTTCCAAGAATACTCACATGATATCTTTGTATGAAATCAGTCGTTAGATATTCGAAATTGCAGCTTCGTCGTGACCGCTGTTTCTTGAATAAACATAGTTATGAGGAGGAGTCCATTATGGAAGCGACTCTAGAGCCGCAGTTGAGCACGTTTTCATTGATCTAGTGATGGAGAGACATACCTATTGTTTCTGCTTGTTGAGACGTTGTATGCTATTTTTTTTTGTTTCAGAGTATTCTACCAACATACTGCTGATGGTAAAGACACAATTGGACGTAGGATAATTGATAAAGCCACTATATCAACCCCGAGTTCAGACTAAATATCCCTCCCAAAAGACCTCCGCAGGTTCACATAGCCCGTGAGGCTTACACATAATTTAAGGGTGTTTATGTGCACTTGCAATATCCGGGACTGAACTATCGAATTTTTCCGCAACTATAATTTACAGGCCATCTACATACGTACGAAACAGCATATTAACCACACTCATGTATGTAGTCTGATTTGGCGGTCGCCTGCTACGAGTGACCAAAACAAGAGAAAAAAGCCACTCCCTCGATCACTGGTCCGAGTAACATTTAAAATTACAAAAAGTTTTTGATGTGCAAACATCTTAGTTATCGCGTTAACCCAACCGAAAAGTTGTAACTGTTTCTGGTCTAACCCAGCAGAAAATCTGTAATTGCTTCTTGTGTGTACAAATGAACATTTCTGCATTATTTTGGGACTACTTCGGCACCGTTTTCTCAACTATTCAGGATTATTTCGGTATCGGTTTTAAACCATTTGGGGACTAGTTCACGACTATTTGGCGACCCTTTGGGCCCAGCTCTGGATAATTTCAAGACTAGTGGAGTATTATTTCAAGAGCATTTGAGGACTGACTCAGGATAATTTTTGGACCAGTAAGCAACCATTGCGGTACCATTTCAAGACTTGCTCGAGATTATTTCGGGACAAATTCAAGACTGTTTCAGAACCACTTCGGGTGGCATAAAACTGTAAGTAGGAGGAGAAGCTTGGCCGAACATTTAGAAAAATATTTAATTATTTAATTTTTTAAACCACCCACTTAATACCGAAATTCAATATCGAAACAGTAAATTTACTCGACTTTAATGCTTCAATCAATCCTATTGACAGTCAAATTTTTTTAAGCTTCAAACAACTGCTTCATTTCCATGCAACGTATTTTTCCAATTGCCCTTTACATACAAAATAAATACCATTTCCGTTACGTTTTCTTTGTAGCATAATTTTCTATACCACTACAACGTTACGACAGAATGATTTACGAAGTTTTCGTGTTTTCCTATCCTCTTCTTTTTGTGTAATTCTTCGTTTTTCCATTTCATTGTTTGATTAACTTCGTTCCTGCTTGGTTGCATTTGAGACCAAATTAACACCTCCGAGACTAACGGCATTGCAGTCCATCGTTAGCACTAATTAAAATAATTGCAGTTCGTGCAAATATTTATTTTCTTCGTTTTGTTTTTAAATTTCTGCGCTGAAGAAAGAAATTAATTAATTAAAGCTTGGTATTTGCTTGAAATAAAAGAAGTAAAACTATTGCGTGGCATTTGTTTCGTAAATAAATAAGTTTGAGTTGCTTTAAGTTAAAAGGTGATCGGCATAGCAATCGGCCTGAGTAACCAATCATTGATTTTCAATTACTAATGTTTGCATTTTTTTTCACCATCCACTGATGGCGTTAAGCTTCATCAAGCTGTTGTGTTACTTCTCTTCTTCAGAGGCTTGAGCGCAGTTTGAAATCATAATTGTGTTTTGTATATATTTTTTCGTACATATATGCAAATAAAAGTACATAAGTAAGTTTATCAGCATAAATCACTTTCTACATCTGTGAACTCATGTTTTTGTCCTGTATCTGCCATCACGCATCGATTACACTAATTCCCCCAAAACGTAACTAATATCAAACATTTGTCTCAATTCTCAAGGCTGCTCCCCACTTATGTATGTATGTATGTACGTCTTGCCAAGGCAACAGACAGGATTGTCTACACGTGCAAATGCTTGTATTTTTAGTATATGTCTATGTAATACAGTTGCCTATTGATTATTGCTCTTTGGCATTGCGTGCCGTATAAAAATCTGTTCATTGGCATGTATGTATATTAGGGCGGAAAAAATTAGACAAAGCAGTATATTGTGATTTTTTTGGTCGAAATTTATTTTTATTATAGCAAAATATTTTGTAAATAATTTTCTATTTCCCTGTATTGTGGAATAGTTTCCTAAATATGAGGAAATCATAAAATTTGTAAATGAAAAATTAGTTTCGGTCACTGATTTTTCTTTTAAAAATTGGCATGATCGAACGTCAGTTTTGGTATATAGTTTGATTGCCATTTTTGCTTAGAATCGAATGTAGAATTCGAATATGCCATACACCTTTTTCGAAATTAAATTACTCCGCCCTAATGTATATATTGTCAAATTATATTTGATTATTTACAAGTCCACACCGTAGAAGAAGAAGCAGTAATAAGGGCAGGGCCGAATTTAGAATTTTGAGGCCGTGTGGCCAATAGTTGGAGGGGGCCCTCATAATTTTTCGAATTGTTAAAATATTGGAAAAGATTTTCACTTACTTAACTATGTGTAGATTTAAACTTACTTAATTCTGTATGGAAAACCGGTTTATTTATAAGGTTTACGCGATTACGAGGCATTTACGCGTTCACATGAATTCCCCTATACTAATTCGTCACCGCTGCGGTAAAAGCTGCTAACTCCACTTTTCGGTCAAAATAACTTTTTGATACTGACTGATCTCTACATCGCGGTTAAATAAATAAATAATTTTAGTATCTAGAATCGCTAAAAGATAATAGATGGAAAATAAAATCTGCTAACTCCAAAAAAACTCTATTTTTTTGGTGAAAACCTACTAACTCCCTAAACAAATTAATTAGTACAAAGGACACACACATTCTTCGAAGCTCCACAAGCTTTCGATTGAGAGTACTTATGCTCCACCACACCACAGATGCATTGCTAATTATGGGTCTTATCACACAGGGATTATCCTTATCATACATGGGAGGAGGAATCTCCTGTAGCCAGACCCCACGTTTTACCAAAGACCTGTTTACATTGCCAGCAGTGGGATTCTAGAAATCGCCACGCTAAAAATCTCTAGATAAACAATGCTTGTGCCGAAAAATATACAACTTCTCTAGGGAAACATATCATAACCTACCATTCCTCTGGGCTTGGGTTTAACCCAACATAAAAAATCTAAACAAAATAGTTTTGTTCTAATAGCGGTCGCCCCTCGGCAAGCAATGGCAAATCCCCGAGGGTATTTCTGCCATGAAAAACAGCTGCTCATAAAAATACAATCTCGACATTCCCGATAAACCACAACCTTCGCAAATTCAGAAAACCTTCCTTAAAAACTATGTATGAAATGTGCAACGTGATTTTATGATTTATTGAGATGAAAAAGGCAAAATAAAATAGTCCGAAGATGCCAGATCTTTCATTATTTTTTTAATTAATTTGAAGTCATGTGGATTTTTCTTAGTCATAGATTTCGGGACCCACGGGACCCGCCTTACAATTCTGTAAAACGTCGGGATGGCCGGATTCGGGAAAAATTTCATTTCGGGATGGGTGGGATCAGGATTAAATATTTAGTCCCGTGCCCATCTCTAGTTACAACATCAATGCGCACGTCACAAATCGGAGGAGAATTTCAGCCAAACACTAACATATGTGTAAGCGCCAAATTATTATTATTATTTATCTACTCCATGCCCTTAAGTCGAGTTGCATATGCTGTCGAAGGTGAAATGGTCGAAAGCATCCTCAATGCTTACAAAAGTGCCCAAGGCGAACTCTTTCTTAGTGCTGGCATTGCTAATTTTGGCAAACCAGATTTTGTAGAGACGTCTCAGAAGATTTCCCCGCCTGATAGGCATGTTGATGTAAGGACAGAGGACGTGATAAAAGCGCTTCCCTGTGAACGCGAAACTCAACCAATCTCTTCTAACATTCCAGCATGAAGGACATCATGCCAATGCACCTGAAGTTTTTAGGAATAATATAATCGTCTCTATTAACTTCCGGCATAAAGACGATGTCTATTAGTTGCTATGGTTAAACTTAATTTATTGTATTTTCTAATACATATTTTTACACCATAAGTTGATTTATTATAAAACTGCTAACCCCAACTGCTTTATTTTAATTTTATTTTTAGACGCAATAAATGCTGCTTATTTCAAAATACTTTTAGCTGTCTTAACAGAGATACATTTTAAGCGATTTTTTATTTACAAAAGTATTTATGAGATCGTCGAAATTCTTGTCGCGAAGGATATTTCTTTCAAACTAAGGAGCATTTTTATGATTTTTAATAATTTTTTCATCAGAAATTCGAATTCTACAAATACTTTTATTCAAGAAAAAATAGTGCATAGATTCCAATAAACGCGGAACTAAGAAAAATCGTTATAACGTGATGATACACGAGCATCACCTCAAAAGAATTTTACTTGAATGTGGACAATTAAATATTGCGTATGGAAAATGTGCTCTCAAAGTTTGAAGAATAAAATAAATTGATCTGAGCTCTTTTTCTTTGACTTTTATAGGTATCATACCCATAGTTCGAATAATTGGAATGTGCGGTGTTTAGTTTACGGTCGGGAGTTCTAACTTTGCCGGCTTTAAAGCAGTGAGCGGCATTGCCGCTGGGCCATGGATCAGCTGGCCCTAAGACAAATCCGGCCCTGAATAACACAACACAAACAACTAGTTCGCAATGAGTACAAATTAAGGTCGACGAATGGCGTTTTCTTTTTAACGAAAAATCTGGTGTTGTTTTAGTTGTAGCGGAATTCTTGTAGCTAAATTAACGGTAGGCCTATAAAGCTAGATATTTTGACGGGGTTGGTGCAGAGGGAGAAGAGCACTCATTGAGTTGGATTGAGTGGTCATGTGTGCAGGTGGTTGGTGCCGTGATGGGAATCTCCACATGCCGGACACTCATTGGGAATGTTGGAGTCTATTCTGGATAGGCAGGGGCTAAGTTGGCTGCAATATACAGACCCTAACTGGGCTAAAGTTACGCGGTTACTACATTCACAAGACGGAATTCTGTGGGCTGCAAGAATTATGGACGCGTGTATTAAGACCGTACTCAAAAATTTAAAATATGCAGCGCTGGCCTAACTCATTTTGAAAAGAGAAATTAGGCCGCGATCTAGAAATGTAATTAAATAGATCTTACGGTTTTGATTCATTGCGAAAAGCGAATTTAGGCCTCAATCAAATAATGAATTTTTGAAATGTTCGGTTATTTGTACAATGTGGTGGGCGCAGAGGAGTACAGCGTGTTTCATCTAAAGCTCCACCCAGCACTATCCAAAATTTAGAAAAAGTTGCACTTCCCGTCTCTGACCACTCTACACACCCTGGGGATAAATTTAGAATTTAGACAGAGATAATGTAAGCTCGGGTTAGGCGTTCCACAATATTTTTGCACAGAACACTTTCCCGCATTGGCGGCCTTCGGACGCGCTCAGAAAAAATAATCCTCATCAAACCAACTCCAGCAACGTCGTCCACAGTATTTTTTCGCAGGCATAATTCACTTTGACAAGTCAAATTAGGCCGCGATCAAAATATGAAATTAGCCCGACAAGGAAATAAGATGCCGGCCTTTATTGACGCGGTCTACAATTCCCTCCCTATGTAAATGGCAACAGCCTCGCTGTGAGTGCCGTTAAAAGCCTGTCTATACAGTCGGTTGTTATACGTAGTGCTGGACCTCGTTATTCAGCTCATAGAGATGCCTCCGGACGTGCCTAGGTGGAAGCTCGGCATCAAGTAAGTGTCTGCTCGAGCGCCCACGTCTGTATCACCATACTAGGCACTGCTTGCTGTGCAAGGTGCTGTGCCCCCTTACTTGGAGCATTTGGCCCTCACTGTGGATATGATGGTCGGCGACAGCTGTAGGCATTCTGTGGCTGTACTGTGCCGTGGCATGTCTGCAGCTTCGTCAACTGTGCCCTACTTGTCCCTCGCGGCCGGCTAATTGCTAATAAAGTTTCGTTGTCTTTGGCCCAAGTGTTGTCGGCTAACGATTAGAGTACTTTGTTAGTAATTGCAGCTTGTGTGCGCAGAGAAAGTGAGCAGAATTTAGAAGTTTACTTCGAAGATTTTAGGGTTGTTCACCGTCGAAATTTGCTGCCCCCGACATAAGTAGCCTTCCAATAATTCTAGAGTTATTGAAAAAGAAAAAATAGTTCTGGATATTTTGTGGCAAAAAGGACAATAAAAATTGTTCTGAGTAGCTTTTCAATAGTTTTAGAATTCCTGAAAAGTAAAAAAAGTTCTGCCAAATTAAGCCGAAAAAAATAGTTTTCATAATAGTCGAAAAAGGTGAATGTTTGAAAAAATAAAAATTTAAATTGTTCTGAGTAGCTTTCCAATAGTTCTATAGTTTCCGAAAAGGAAAAAAAGTTCTGCAAAATTACGGAGGAAAAAACTATTTTCAAAAGAAGTCGAAAAAGTTTGATGTTTGAAAAAAAAATGAAAGTGTTCTGACTAGCTTTTCAAAAGTTCTAGAGTTCCTGAAAAGGAAAGAAAAGTTCGGCAAGATTTCGGCGAAAATTTTTATTTTTTTTTAAATCGAGAAAGTAACATTTTTGCTCAAAATAAGAATTAAAACTGTTCTGGGTAGCTTTTCAAGAAGTTCTAGAGTTTTCAGAAAAAAAGTTCTGTAAAATGTTTTTTTCGGCGTAATTTTGCAGAACCTTTTGTTTCCTTTTCAGGAACTCTGGAACTTATGAAGAGCTACTCAGAACAGAGTTATTTTTTTTCAGAAATATAACTTTTTCGACTTTTTCGAAAAAAAGGTTTTTTTTCGGCGTAATTTTGCAGAATTTTCTTTTTCCTTTTCATTAACTCTAGAACTATTGAAAAGCTAGCCAGAACGGTTTTATTTTTTATGTTTTCAAAAATTTTATTTTTCAACTTTTTCAAAAAAAAATGTTTCGTCGGCGTAATTTTGCAGAATTTTTTTTTCCTTTTTAGTAAATCTAGAGCTATTGAAAAGCTACTCGGAACAATTTTTTATTTGCCTTTTTGCCACATGTCGTATGCTGCTTGAATCTGGCATACACAAATTTTAGAACAAATTTTTTTGTCAAAATATCCAGAACTTTTTTTTTCCTTTACAAGAACTCTAGAACTATTGAAAAGCTACTCAGAACAGAATTATTTTTGCATTTTTGCATTTTTGCATCATACCGTATGCCAACTACATAGACATCCATAAATGCGTTATTTTCCATGCCTCTTGTATATTAATTTGAAATATTAGCGCCAAATATTTAGAATACACATTAAGGGTACTCATTTAAAAGCGCAAAACTCTCGCAAACTGGGCAAACTGTGCAATTTATAACCCTCGCAAATGAAATGTCAAAATTTGTATGGAAAGCTATTTGCACAAAAAGGGCAAGTTTGCGCGGAAATTTTGTCGCGCAAATTTACGCAGTGTGATGTGCAACCCTCAATCAACTATTTTGTTTAATTTCATTTTGATTTGTGCTCAACACTTTTTCGTAAGACTTAAATATTTTCTTAAATTCGAGTTTCATTTGTTCAGCTTTTTAAATTAAGCATTGTCAAATAATTAAATATCTAAAACTGCACAGAATATAAAATTGTCCTCATGAAATACACTGCGCAAAGTTGCTCAATTGCCCAAATATGAAAGTTGCGCGAATAGATGAGTACCCTTATTGTTTTCTTGAGAATATGAATGCTCCGTAAATGCACGCAAGTAAGTGGTAAATTTTCTGCTACTCTGCCACTTATTTGACTACACATTTGTTTGGAACATTTCTTTGTTGCATTTGCAAGTTTTTTTCTCTTCCATTTACTTGCTTTTCCTTCCTACATATCTCATCCAAAAGTAAAACGTTGGTGCAACACATTTGCACGTTCGTTATTTGTGTCACAGCTGTGGTGTGCCTTATTACTCATTGCTGTCACATTTCTTCGAAATGGAAGTGTAGCTATTTTTTATTTTTATTTTAGACACGTTCATACATGTACCATTACATGCATCATAGCACAGATCTTAGAGAGAGAGAGAGAGATCTGGTAAATCTTGTAAGCGGCACCCAGATGTTGCTGGCAATGCGGATTTGTGCAATGTAGTGCAAAGCATATTTAGTGAGATGCAAGTAACAGAAAAGATGGGACAACTACATACATATACATATATATATATGTATATAAACTAAAGTAAACAAATGTGCTCATATGGAACAAAAACAATACAAAAAAAAATAATAACAGCGCAACAACGTGAAATTGCAACGCAACCAAATTTTCCAGAAAACAACATAAGCCAGCTTTTTCTGCTTGCAGCGTGCGCATTATTGCATTGTTTCGTTTGTCAGCAACTGCGCTCAGTGTATTATTCCCATGTTTTAGAAAATAATCAATAAATTATTTTATATCATTAAATTTCAAATCAAGCTCTAAAATTCTACTTAGAAATACTTGATACAGTGGAAACAATAAAAACTAGAAAAGTGTTAATTTTAAGCGAAGAGCTTTTTGTAGTTTATCATGAGCAAAATGATGTACAAGACAAAAATAAGACTGTTTTTTTCATATGTAATAAATGAATTAACAAGGCAATTCTGGCAAATATAATAAAAAGTCTTTCGTAAGATAGCTGAAAGACGGATGGCAAGATAGTTCGAAAGACGTTTGTTAATCTAGCACAAAAGTCTTAGAAAAAGCTCTCTCATTCACCACTCTTAGTTAAAAGCTATTTCTAGAGAAAGCAAGTCGTAGTCGTTAACGTTTTCGTGTTACTGGCGCATTAAGCTCGCGTCGCACAGGGGTCAATAAATGGCATTTAATGTTCATAATTCACTGGAGCCTTCATTTCTCAACCGATTTGATTAATTAAATGAAAGCTAATAAAATTTGCAAGAGACTAGTTGAGCCCAATTTTCGAATTTTTATTGGTTTGTATTAAACTTTTTAGAGCAAAGTGCAGAAATTGCGCCAATTTTGAAGAAGACCGATTCTCCTGTTCCAGCTAATAAAAGTTTCATAATAAAAACTAGTTAAAAACAATTGTAGGGTTCTCCTAAAACAAAAAAAAAAAATATTAAAAAGTAATAATTTGAAATGTTATAAAAAAAATGTTACCAAGAGTATTTATTATTTTATTAGCTGGAACAGGAGAATCGGTCTTCTTCAAAATTGGCGCAATTTCTGCACTTTGCACTAAAAAGTTGAATACAAACAAATAAAAATTCGAAAATTGGGCTCAACTAGTCTCTTGCAAATTTTATTAGCTTTCACTTAAAAAAATAATTAATCAAATCGGTTGAGAAATGAAGGCTCCAGTGAATTATGAACATTAAATTCCATTTATTGACCACTGTGCGTCGCTCCAATAGTCGAAATTGACGAGTGAGCGAAGCCCAGGCATTCCATTCGAGAGATCAGAGTTCAAGTTCTCGAGCGGCGGAATTTTTTATATTACTTTTTTTCTTTTTTAATTTAATTATTTAAATTTTTAGAAACTTTTTTTATGTTTTTTCTTTTTAATTTAATTGTTTTTCTTTGTTTAGTAAAATTTATTATATGTATTTTATTTATATATATATTGTATTTATTTTTTAATTACATTTATTTTTCTACCTTTGATTTAATTTTCTATTAATTTTTGGATTTGGTTTTAAAAATATAAAATTATATTAACTTTGTTGAGCTCAAGACTGGGTTGAAATGTTTTTGTTGCGTTTATTTCGTCGACGTAGTTTATATAAAGGAATTTTATTTCATTTAATTATGGGATATCATTTTATTTATTTTTTGAATTTTTTTGTCTTTTTCTCATTTGATTTTCTTTTAATTTCTAAATTTAGTTTTAAAATAATATTTTATTATTATTTAATTTAATTTTTAAATACCATTTTCTTTTTTGATTTAAGTGTTTTCTTTTTCTAATTTACTTTTTAGAAGAAGATGTTTTAAAAAGAATAAAATATATAATTTTATTTAGTTCATAAAAATATTTTTTATTTATTTTTGCTTTATTTTAATTTAGTATTTTTCTTTTCTAAATTAAATTTTTTCTTAATTGCTTACTTTTTATTGTGAAAAAAAAATATATCTATATATTTCTTCAATTTGATTTAATTCAAATCTTAATTTTAATTGATATTAGATAATTAGATTGAAAACTCACTTTGAAAGGATTCTGAGGGCATACAACCTATCGTCCTTGGCAAGTGCTAATTAGTCAGAATCGAAATTCCTTACTTACTTTAGAGCACTCAAATAAAATATCAAAATTCCATACCGAGCCCAAGACGGCTTGATTTTTTGCCAGCCACCTAAATTACTCGTTTGTCACGGCGTATGAGTTATCTGACAACATCAAGATTTAATCCGTTCGAAATACAAATTTTAAGTCGCTATAACGTTTCTGTTTATTAACTTACTGCTACGCTTCCAAAGGAAAAAAAAAACACACTTTGAAATTGAAACATAAATTTGGAAGTTTGGGACTCGCCAAGGACGAAAACTTGCCCACGAATTGGAGAGTAGTAACCTTTGGCACAGAGTGGAGTTTGTTGCATAATTCGCATCATGTCTGTATATCATTTTCAACGCATAATTTCTCCAATTTATGTACATATGTACCTATAATATTCGATCCTTCAAATGTATGCAGCGCGCATGCTAATTACGCTGCTGCCCACTTCATTTCATTTAATTGCCTGACATGAAATCATATTACCAACTCATAATTAAGGTATTGAAGCAAATTAATGGATCACCAACTGAAGTGCAATGGCACAAAATCCAATAAAATGCCAACCGACACGAAGCCAGTTTTACCAACTGTGAGGCTTAATTATTTCAAAAAAAGGCAATAAGAGTATGCGTACACATTTCACTAGAAATAAATACTAATATCTAACTATTTATTATTAATAAAAAAAAAAAATATTTATACAAACACATAAAATAATTTGATTGAGTACTTCGATTTGTAGAGTACATATTACCGCTAGTTACATACTATGTACATATTTGCATGGTCAATGCATACAAAGAATTTATTAGTGCACTAATAATGCGGTGCTTAAAAATAAATTCACGCAAATGCTAGCAAACCAAATATTTATATATGTACATATGTATATGTGTAAAGCAAATAAAATAAATATGACAGGAACACACGCGCGCTTTTGTGTACATAGGCAAGTGGTTAATAAATAGTGTATGCGTGTGTGCCTGTGGGAAGCATTCGTTAAATGAATGTCAGCAGTGGCCGCCTGGCAATCAGTTTTTAGTGTTGGTAGTATGTAAGTATGTGCCCTGCATAAAATCAAACGGGTTCAGAAATAGGGCCAAACTGGCTTGAAAAGGGACGGTACTGGTTCTTCATCTACCCCAAATCAAAGCTTTCAACTGTCTCTTTTAACATGGCGATGTCCTGCGGAGTGGCAACTTTGTAATTAGTTCTCAATTGGTTCCATTTGGTACAACTCTGGGACGATAAGTTTTTTATGAGATACAATTTTGATAACTCGGTTTTTTGATATTTTTTCATTTTTTCTATCCTTTAGAGATTGCATTTAAATTAATTATTATTTAGTTTTTATTTATTTATATTAAATTTGATAATTTTCTCTTAGATTTTTAAGCGGCACCCAACAATTTAAATTTTTTGAATCTTAAAATCACAATTGCCGCCACTTACTTCTTGTTTCCTGTACCAAAAAGTGTACCAAAACGTAAAAAATGTACTAAAGCATCTGTGAGCTATGGCTCTAATTATTCAAATATTTTACAAAAACCCTTTGGTGATATCATGATAAAAACATAACAAGGTTAAACCATTCAGAAGCAGTCTGACCCACTGGGAAAATAGGTAAGCACCTTACGTGGTAATCATGTTTTCTTTCAGCTTTTAGTACCAATGTCATCTACTAAATAGTAAAGCACAAAATGAACACATCGGATGACGAATTACGGTGTCAGTTGCAAAATAACGTGTCGCCAAAGTTTTTTCAGAGCGCCGAACTAGTCCGACCGACTGATCTACATCAGAGATGATAAATACGTTTTTTAATTTTGCACAAAATGTCAAAGAAAATGTACCAAATCAGCCGAAAAAATACCAACATATTTGTTTTTAAATTAGGTAAATTTCTCTATAGGTACCTTCGTTTAAAATCTCCAGTAAAACATGCCCAGCAACAAAATTCCTGTGAAATGGTGAAATGTCATCCGTTCTCTCACAAGATAAAAATATTCATTATAGTATGCGAAGAGAAAGTTTACAGAAACTTTCAAGCTAACCGAACAGCTGATGGAATTTTTGTTTTCATTCAAAAGTGTAATAGGGAAAAATTCTCTCTCAACATAACGTTTAGGTCTCCGGATCACTGTAGCGTTTTCCAAACGGAGGTAGCCCCAATAGAGGAGGCTTCGGATTATTTGCTAGTGTAACACTCCCCCCAAAAATGCAGGGAACACTCGACAAATCGATATATTGGCGTTTAGTCAGCTCAACGTGCGCTGGGCAAAGACCTTGGAATGCTAGGTGGCTAAGTCCTTCTGGCTCCGCGTAGACCGGGGGCGGTCCAGGGAGCTCGTGAGACTAAGCAAGTTACACTTCTCACTTCTGGCGGAGTTCTCACTGGTCATTGCATAATGGGTTAGCATGCAGTAAGGCTAAATATCAGCGATGACCATGAAAAGTTAGAAAGGCCATCAAAACCCCTAAGAATACAATTCTGAAAGCATGAAAAGCATTTTTCTATGTCTCTAATACAAATGAATATATTAAGGCAATCAACAAAAGCATACAAGTATGTTTATTAAGTGAAAAGTGAGAAGTGTGGTCTCTAGCAAGTGTTGTTGCTTAAGTAGTTCGGATCAACAAAAGGGCTTTTTCTCCAAGGGATAAAAGAAGTAAAGTTTTATATGCAATTTAAGTTCATGACTGCAGTCATAAGTTTTAAAAAATTCTGTACTATGGCTTAAGAAATTTGACAGCAAAGTTAGTTCTCGAAAAAAGGAAAAGTTGACACCAAATCAGTCTAAGCAATGTGCTCGGGCACTGTGCAATGCGATACGTCGCAAAACAGTAGTAAATTCGTTCCTCGTCCGTAGTACTCGCTTTTTACATATTTCATAAAAATTTGTTTATGCTTTTTAAATGTAATGGAATTAACACACTTTCATTTTGTGAATTTCTGAATTTGTGGAGTCTAAATAACAAAATTTAGTTTTATAACATTACATACTTCACTTTTAGAGAGTGAATCAATTGAAAAGTGACTTAATGACAAGGTGACAGGTAATAAGGTCAATGGAAATAAGGTCAATTGACTTTATTTCCCACCCTGGTGCGAAATAAAGTCAATTGACATTATTACCTTTTCAAAAGCGAAATAAAGTCAACAAAAATTTGGAAATAAAGTCATTGACGCTATTTCCTCATTCAAATGGAAATAGCGTCAACAATGCTTAAAGT